>NC_041380.1:513120036-513157652 GCF_002162155.2 Triticum dicoccoides
GCCCTACTGTCCAGTACGTCTCGCAGGTCCCGTGTGTTGCCCCGGGCCTTGGTATTTTTGATTGAGTGGCGGCGGGGTGCAGGCTGAACTTCAGGGTGAAACGCCTCTGGCTCGGCCACGCGGTGGCCGGTCAGTCGCATCGTACACTAGTGATGGAGGTTTCAATGCTTCCTCCTCGAGGTGAGGTAGCAACCTGCGCTTTGGGTAACTCTTGGAGGGGCGCTTGAGTTCGTAGTCCTCGGCCGCAAGACTTCGGTCCATCTATCTGCTAGCAAGTCTTGATCAGCTTGAAGCTGTTGTTGCTTTTTCTTCAGGCTATTTTTTGTGGCCATAAGCCGGCGCTTGAAGCGCTCCTGCTCGACGGGATCCTCAGGAACGATAAATTCTTCGTCACCGAGGCTCACCTCGTCTTCGGAGAGAGGCATGTAATTGTCCTCCTCCAATTCTCCATCTACTGCCTGCTCTGGAGGGCTAGCTTGTTCACCCTCCCGCTCTACATTGTGCTGGAGGGGATTGTGGTTGTCTTCAGCACTATCCGGAGTGTTATTGTCTCTTGTGCTGGTATCACTACTTTTGTTGTGGCGGGACTTAGAGCGGCGCCGCTGACGTCGGCGCTTGGGTTGCTTCTTGGAGGGGTCATCCTCCGTTGTCTCGTCGTCATTGCCTTCTTTGGGGGTGTTCACCATGTATATATCATATGATGAGGTGGCAGTCCAGCGCCCTATGGGCGGTGGTTCCTGTTCGTCTCCCGCATCATCGTCCATACCGTCGATATCTTCGGAGTTGAAGTAGAGCATGTCGGTTAAATCTTCGACAGTGGCTACTAAGTGGGTGGTGGGTGGGCAACGAATTTCTTCATCGTCCGCATCCCATTCTAGTCGGACACATTTCGGCCAATGTTCTCCTGACAAGGAGAGAGACCTTAAGGAATTTAGCAAATCGCCGAAAGGCGAGTGCTGAAATATATCCGCAGAGGTGAACTCCATGATCGGCGCCCAGTCGGATTCGATAGGCACGGATGCAGGCGGCTCGGAGTCCATGGCCGGAGACGAATCCAGTGGTTCGGCGACACGACTCTCGTAAGGGGTGAATTCAGTATCCGGCCCCATCGCCACTGAGAGTGCGGCCTCCATGGCGGGGTCTAGCCCTCCATCCTCGGATGGCGCAATTTGCTCTGGATTGAAGGCCGGAGTAGTTGCAGATGCGATCTCCCGAACACTGTCCGATGGCAGAGTTACATCATACTCGTCGTGATTGTGCGGTGCACCTGATATGGGCTCGAATCTGTCAAAGATCAAGTCTCCGCTGATGTCGGCAGTGTAGTTTAGGTTTCCGAACCTGACCTGATGGCCAGGGGCGTAGCTCTCGATCTGCTCCAGATGGCCAAGCGAATTGGCCCGCAGTGCGAAGCCGCCGAATACGAAGATCTGTCCGGGGAGGAAAACCTCACCCTGGACCGCATCGTTACCGCTGATTGAAGGGGCCATTGAGCCTTATGGTGACGGCACAGTGGAACTCTCAATGGAAGCACCAATGTCGGTGTCAAAACCAGCAGATCTCGGGTAGGGGGCCCGAATTGTGCGTCTAAGGCGGATGGTAACAGGAGGCAGGGGACACGATGTTTACCCAGGTTCGGGCCCTCTTGATGGAGGTAATACCCTACCTCATGCTTGATTGATATTGATGATATGAGTATTACAAGAGTTGATCTACCACGAGATCGTAGAGGCTAAACCCTAGAAGCTAGCCTATGGTATGATTGTATGTTGTCCTACGGACTAAACTTTATATAGACACCATAGGGGGCTAGGGTTACACAGAGTCGGTTACAAGGGAGGAGATCTACATATCCGTATTGCCAAGCTTGCCTTCCACGCCAAGGAAAGTCCCATCCGGACATGGGACGAAGTCTTCAATCTTGTATCTTCATAGTCCAATAGTCCGGCTAAAGGATATAGTCCGGCTGTCCAGAGACCCCCTAATCCAGGACTCCCTTAGTCATAATTTCCTTTCACTTGCATGACCGAACGATGTGGATAATAATAATAGTGCGCGTGCATTGGACTAAGCTGGAATCTGCAAGCATTCAATAAACAGGAGGAGACAAGGCAATATGGACTCTTTTGTCAGATCAACAATAATGCATATAAGAGCCACTTCAACAATTTAATTATGGTCTTCTCCTATCAACCCCAAAGAAAAGAAAATAAATAAAACTATTTACACGGGAAAGCTCCCAACAAGCAAAAAGAAGAAGAGGAAATCTTTTTGGGTTTTATTTTTAATTACTACTACAAGCATGGAAATTAAAACTAGCTAAAAGCTAGAGCTAATTTTTTTTGTTTTTCTTAAGGTTTATCAAACACACAAGAAGAAAGCATAAAAGGAAATAAACTAGAATGGATTATACAATGAAAAAGTATGAGCACCGACATCTAGCAATGAGTGTGTGAACATGAATGTAATGTCGGTGAGAAATACATACTCCCCCAAGCTTAGGATTTTAGCCTAAGTTGGTCTATGGCCACGGCTGGCCTGGCGGATATCCATAGTAATAGGTTGGGGTCGTACTGCGAAGAAGAAGACTCTGATTGCCATTGGTTTTCAATCATCTCCGGATTCCACTGGTAATTAGACTGTCGTGGAGGATCAACTTGTGGTTCCGACTCTGGCTCTGTGGCTGATGTAGGGTTCCGGTAGGCGTGAATAGCCTCTAACGGAACAAGGTACTTGCCTGCAGATAAATCAAACAAGGAAGGGGCAGGCAGGGTAATAGTCTCAGGATGATGTTTATCAAAGAACAATTTGTATTTAAGCTCCCCTTCCCTATTCTTAACAATAAAATCGTGTGCCACCATACTCTTATAATCTAAATAAAGAGGAGGCAACAATTTTTCTTCCTTTTCATAATGCCTAATAGGTATGTTAAAATGTGCAGCTAGGCATGAAGCAAAGATGCCTCCAAAGATGGGGCCCTTTGTACGGTTCAGACTTAACCATTTAGCAATAATACCGCCCATACTAACAGAGTTATCACAGAATAAACCATGGAACAAAATAATAATATCAGGAACACTAAGGTTTCCACAGTTTCCCGACCGATTAAGCAACGACTAGCAAATATTGCAAAGTAGCGTAAAACAGGAAAATGTATGCTAGTGATTCGTGCATCGGAAACCTTCTGAAAGTGCAACTATCCCTAGGTGGTTTTGGTAATTCCTAACAACATATAGCTAATTGAGCTAATGTCATTTCAAGATGAATATCTCAGGAAAGCTCAATGATTGGCATGGCATGGATGAGAAAAGTGGACCCCTCAAAATGCTAAGGACAAAGGATTGGCTCAAGCTCCAAGCTCAAGACTCTACATTTTCTATTTTAGTGATCCAAGATCACATTGAGTCTATAGGAAAAGCCAATACTATCAAGGAGGGATGAGGTGTTGCTTAATGAGGCTCTTGCTCAAAATGCTTAGGAATATGCTCCAAAACCCTCAACTACTTTCTCACATCCACATATGACCTAAACCAAAAGTCAAACTCGGCCCCACCGATTCTTTGTATCCGGCGCCACCAAGTTTCAAATGTCATAGCCACTGCCACAAACCCTAGGCAAATCGGTCTCACCGATAGGGATCTCGGTCTCACCGAGATGGGATTGTAATTTCTCTGTTTCCCTTCGTAACATTTCGGTCTTGCCGAGATGAGCGATCGGTCCCACCGAGATTGCAATGTAAACTCTCTGTTTTCCCTTCGTAACATTTCGGTCTCACCGAAATGAGCGATCGGTCCCACTGAGTTTACCTGACCAACTCTCTGGTTAGCTTATTACCAAAATCGGTCTCACCGAGTTTGTGTAATCGGTCTCACCGAGATTACGTTACGCCCTAACCCTAATCACATCGGTCCTACCGAGTTGCATGTCGGTCCCACAGAAAACCCTAACGGTCACTAGCTTTGCTGAATCGGTCCGACCGAGTTTAACTATTCGGTCCCACCGAGATTGGCAAGTTGTGTGTAATGGTTAGATTTTGTGTGGAGGCTATATATACCCCTCCACCACCTCTTCATTCGTGGAGAGAGCCATCAGAACAAACCTACAGTTCCAACTTACTTTTTCTGAGAGAGAATTACCTACACTTGTGTTGAGGCTAAGATATTCCATTCTTACCATATGAACCTTGATCTCTAGCCTTCCCAAGTTGCTTTCCACTCAAATCTTCTTTCCACCAAATCCATATCCTGTGAGAGAGAGTTGAGTGTTGGGGAGACTATCATTTGAAGCACAAGAGCAAGGAGTTCATCATCAACACACCATTTGTTACTTCTTGGAGAGTGGTGTCTCCTAGATTGGCTAGGTGTCACTTGGGAGCTTCCGACAAGATTGTGGAGTTGAACCAAGGAGTTTGTAAGGGCAAGGAGATCGCCTACTTCGTGAAGATCTACCGCTAGTGAGGCAAGTCCTTCGTGGGCGACGGCCATGGTGGGATAGACAAGGTTGCTTCTTCGTGGACCTTTCGTGGGTGGAGCCCTCCGTGGACTCGCGCAACTGTTACCCTTCATGTGTTGAAGTCTCCATCAACGTGGATGTACGATAGCACCACCTATCGGAACCACGACAAAAACATTCGTGTCTCCTATTGCGTTTGAATCCTCCAAACCCTTCCCTTTACATTCTTGCAAGTTGCATGCTTTACTTTCCGCTGCTCATATACTCTTTGCATGCTTGCATGAATTGTGTTAAGATTGCTTGACTTGTCCAAAGTAGCTAAAATCTGCCAAGAACTAAAATTGGGAAAAGGATAAGTTTTTATTTGGTCAAGTAGTCTAATCACCCCCCCTCTAGACATACTTTCGATCCTACAAGTGGTATCAGAGCTTTGGTCTCCATTTGCTTTGATTTCCATAGCTTTTGGTTGTCATAGCTTTGGTTTCACAACCTAGGAGAGTATGGCATCTAGCGAGGGAAATTACCACCGTAGAGGTCCTTACTTTGATGGTACTAATTTTGCTAGTTGGAAGCATAAGATGAAAATGCATATTCTTGTACATAATCCCGCCGTATGGGCTATTGTGTGTATTTGCTTGCAAGGTGAATTCTTTGATGGGAGAGAACCGAATCGTGAAGCTACCGCGGAAGAGTTGAAGATGCTGCAATACAATGCTCAAGCTTGTGATATCCTCTTCAATGGATTGTGCCCCGAAGAATTCAACAAAATCAGCCATCTTGAGAATGCAAAGGAAATTTGGGATAGTTTGATTGATATGCATGAAGGTACCGACTCCGTCAAGGAATCCAAGTTGGATGTGCTTCAAAGTCATCTTGACAAGTTCAAAATGAAGGATGGTGAAGGTGTCGCTGAAATGTACTCTAGGCTTGCTCTTATCACAAATGAGATCGCCGGCTTAGGAAGTGAAGAGATGACCGATAAATTCATCATCAAGAAGATCCTAAGAGCTTTGGACGGAAAATATGATACCGTTTGCACATTGATTCAAATGATGCCCAATTACAAAGATCTCAAGCCAACGGAAGTCATTGGAAGAATTGTTGCTCATGAGATGTCACTCAAGGATAAGGAGGAGCTCCATAACAAGTCAAGTGGTGCTTACAAAGCCTCATGTGAAGCTCCCACATCATCAATTGAGAAACAAACATTTAATGATGAATTGAGCCTAATGGTGAAGAACTTCAACAAGTTCTACAAGAGTTGAAGCAAAGAGAGAAGTTCCAAGTCAAGGTCCCACAATGACAAAAGATCTTCTAGTTGAGAGCGAAATTGCTACAATTGTGGAAGACCCGGACACTATTCCAATGAGTGTACGACACCCTACAAAAGAAGAGAAGATTCTCCAAAAAGAAGAAGTAGAAGAGAAGAATCACCATCAAGAGAGAGAAGGAGTAGAGATGATCGTTATGAATGAAGAACATCCTGGAGAAGCAAAGATTCGGAAAGGAAGGACAAGTCATCAAGGAGCTACGCAAAACGAAGACATCAAGCTCATGTTGGTGAACGGGTATCCGGCTCCGACTCCGACAATCACTCCGAGAGAAGCTATCACTCCGACTCTGAATATACTCAAGATGAAGGTGTTGCCGGTCTAGCACTTGTGTCAACCAACTCCTACGACATATTTGATTCACCAAATGAAGGACTTGGAAAATGCTTCATGGCTAAAGGCCCAAAGGTATCACACCCTGAGTATGTTGATTTCAATAGTGATGAAGATGACTTGTTAGGTGATGATGATTTACTTGTTGACAACTCTAGTGATGAATACTATGATGAAACGTCAATTAATCATGCTAATCAAGATAAAAAGAATGACAATGATAAGGAGAAGATTGAGTTTCTAACTAAATAACTAAACACTCTTAAGTTAGCTCATGAAACTATCTTAGGAGATCATCGAGAACTTTTAAGGACTCGTGAGAAATTATGTTTTGAAAAGCTCAACCTTGAGCAAGAGCATGAGTTCTTAAAGGCAATCAATGATGATCTTTGCAAGAAAAGTTCTTCTTACATTGCCAAGCGTTTACTCTTATCCACTTACATGCCTCAAGTCAAGTCTAGTAACAAGAACAAGAAAGATTCTTCCTCTAGTAGTAATAATAATCATGCTAAATCTAATGTTGTTGCTTCTAGTAGTTCTCTTGATTCCACTAATGATTCTCTTAGCCAAGTTACACTTGAGCAAGAAAATAGCTTATTGAAGGGAATTATAGAGAAAGGTGTTTACAAAAGCCTTGCCTGGAGTAAGCAATTCGAGGAAATTGTACGCAAGCAAGGAAGGCACCGGAAGAACCAAGGTGTTGGTTTTGAACGAAAGTTCAATGCCAATGGAGTTGAGTGGGAAGAAGATCAATACCCCAAGACGAAGTTTGTTCCTCAACAAGAGAAGTATGATCCTACTTCCTTCAAAGGGACACAAGCTCAAGATGATCTTCCACCACAAGACCACAAGCAAAAGGGCAAGGATAAGCTTCAAGAGGAAATTGATGCATTTGAAGAAGCACCCAAGGCCTTGGTCAAGTGGGTTCCCAAGATTACATCAAGTTCTACCTCATCAAGTACGACTACAACTCCAAGGATTCCCATCAAGATGATGTGGATCCCGAAGAAGAAGAACTAGAGAGTTCTTGAGCGTGACTCCGCCAACATACCTCACTCTTATCATCTTGGCAAGAACAAGTGTAATCAACTTCCACATCTTGCACTAGTTCAAGGAGTCACAAACCCTCTTGTTGGTAAGACAAGGGACAAGGTAACCCAATGCTTTCATAGACATCATCTTATGTGTGCATCACTCTATGTCTTTGGATATCCTTGTTTGTTCCTTCTGGGACTAACCCATGTAGGTATTGAAAGTGCAACTCACTCCAAAGGATTGCTCCAAATGATCTACATCAACATTGAGCATCCACATCTTCAACACCTACATGAAGTCATCATCGACAAAACCCAAGGTTAGTTCATCCCTCTTAAGGGGGATCTCACATCTAGGGGAGCTTTACTCTAAAATTGAGCTAAAGCAACTCTAATGGTGTGAACACAACAACGCTTTATGTAAAAATGGTAACCCCATTTGTGCTTAAACGATGAGTATGACCTATGATCAAATGTTCTCATTTGACTCCTAAGTCAATATACTCATATATAGATGACCTAGTCATCGCCAATTGCTTGATAGATGCTAGAATTGGTTGTGCATGCTTTGCCACATATTTCATTTGCCATTTTATTGTGTGAGCATGTTGGTTGCATAATTTACTCATTCGAGGACACCCACTTGTTGTTTTGATTGTTTGGTTCCTTTTTCTTTTGCCAAGTGGATGGACAAGAATGTCTAAGAACCCTCTCTAGCTATCTATGATTTTCTTGTCTCAAACTCTTTTCATGCTACATCACAAAGTTTGATCAAGTCAGATTCGAACCACTCTGTGTGAGGAGCACTCGGAGTCCCCGATTCGTCATAGACTTAAAAATCCAAAACTTCTTTGTGCATCTCAGTCTGACCGATTCATCCATTTCGGTCATACCGAGATCACTAAGTCGATCTAGGTTTTCAATCTCGGTGCAACCGATTTGAACTTTTCGGTCACACCGAGTTGTTCCACTCGGTCACACCGATAGGGTCAGGCTATATATATCCCCGGGCCAAAATTTGGAAATTTTTCCGAATCCCTTCGCCTGCGCTCAGCCTGCTCTGCCTTCCTGGGTCTCCGGATCGTCCTCCTCATCGCCAGCTGCCTCCCGCCGCTGGTCTCCGCCGCTGTCAACGGGAATCATCTCCGCCGTTGCCGTCGTAGCAAGTCCATTGCCGCACTAGGGTATGGACTTGATCCTTGTGCTATTCCCCCCTCCGATTCTTAGCACATTGTTGCCATGTATCTTGCCATGATTGAGATCATTCTATTCAGCGAAATCACTCCGTAGTTTAGTCGTAGATTGAAAATTTAGGGTTAGGTTTCTGCCGAAACCATCTCCGACTGACCGAGTTGTTGAAATCAGTTCCACCGATTTGGCTAAGGCCATTGCACATGTGATTCTCGGTCTGACCGAGAATTGCAAATCAGTGTGACCGATTTCAATACTTTGTGAAACCCTAGCAGTCTCGGTGCCACCGAACTGTGACTCGGTCTGACCGAGTTCACTAGTTTAGGTTCCAAAAGTTGCTTCGGTATCACCGAGTATGCAAATCGGTAGATCCAAAATGCTTTATGTGGAAAACTAAAACTAAGTTTTTAACTCATTCTTTTGCAAAACCCTCTGTACTTTGTGATGCTTATCAAATCTACCTCATCTATAATCTATTCACAGGGTCTGCTGTCAGTGTTTGCATCATGTCAGATCAGAGTGACAGTCAGAACAAGTCTGAGGAGCAAGTGAACATGAGTGAGGGCACTAGTCCCTCTAGCAGCTTTGATGAGGGAAGCAGGAGTACACCCAGCAACTTGCCTAAGGCAGCCACCAGGACCAAAAGGAAGAGAACCTCAGATTTTGAGGATGAGGACTATGTGGCTGTTGAGGAAGAGGCCACCTCAAAGAAGAAAGTTTTGAAAAAGGAATATGGCACAACTGCTACCACTAAGCCAGGAATGAAGACAAAGATTCCTGCCAAGAGAGTGCCTATGTCAAAGGCCAGAGCATCCACTGCTGAAACCTCCAAGCCATCAGAAGAGGCAGTTGGCGAAGGCAAGAAAAGGAAGGAAAGGGTCAAGAAGACCACTGCCAGAGTGCTTGGCAGATCCTCAATAATGAGAGACTCTGAAGAAGAGGAAGAGGAAGAGGATGCAGCACCAGCACCCAAAGCTCAAAAGCTTATGGGAGATGCAATAAGGGCAGGGGCTGCTCCATCTAAGCCTAAGACTGCCGCTCCAGCTCCAAAGCCAAAACCCAAGAGGAGCACTAGGAACATCCCAGCTGAGGAGAAGAACAAGGCCCCAGTGCCTCAAGCTGTTGGGGATCGTAGCAGAAATTTAAAATTTTCTATGCATCACCAAGATCAATCTATGGAGTAATCTAGCAACGAGGGGAAGGGGAATGCATCTACATACCCTAGTAGATCGCTAAGCGGAAACGTTGCAAGAACGCGGATGAAGGAGTCGTACTCGCAGCGAATAAGATCGCGGTTGATTCCGATCTAAGCGCCGAACAACGGCGCCTCCGCGTTCAACACACGTCCAACCCGGTGACGTCTCCCACGCCTTGATCCAGCAAGGGGAGAAGGAGAGGTTGGGGAAGACTCCGTCCAGCAGCAGCACGACGGTGTGGTGGTGGTAGAGGAGCGCGGAACTCTAGCAGGGCTTCGCCAAGCACTACGAGAGACGAGGAGGGAGAGAGGTAGGGCTGCGCCAAGAGGGAGATGATCTCGTGTGTCTTGCAGCCCCCAATACCTCAAGTATATATAGGGGAAGGGGAGGGGCTGCGCCCCCATATAGGGTTCCCTCCCTAGGGGTGGCGGCAACCCCAAAACCCATCTAGGGTGGTGGCCAAGGGGGGGAGAGGGGGCGCACCTAGGGTGGGCCTTAAGGTCCATCTGGACCTAGGGTTTGCCCCCTCCCACTCTCCCTTGCGCCTTGGGCCTTGGTGGGGGGCGCACCAGCCCACCTGGGGCTGGTCCCCTCCCACACTTGGCCCACGCATCCTTCTAGGGCTGGTGGCCCCACCTGGTGGACCCCGGGACCCTCCCGGTGGTCCCGGTACGTTACCGATAGCACCCAAAACTTTTCCGGTCACCAAAACGGGACTTCCCATATATAAATATTTACCTCCGGACCATTACGGAACTCCTCGTGACGTCCGTTATCTCATCCGGGACTCCAAACAACATTCGGTAACCGCGTACATACTTTCCCTATAAACCCTAGCGTCATCGAACCTTAAGTGTGTAGACCCTACGGGTTCGGGAGTCATGCAGACATGGCCGAGACAACTCTCCGGTCAATAACCAACAGCGGGATTTGGATACCCATGTTGGTTCCCACATGCTCCACGATGATCTCATCGGATGAACCATGATGTCAAGGATTCAATCAATCCCGTATACAATTCCCTTTGTCTAGCGGTATAGTACTTACCCGAGATTCGATCGTCGGTATCCCGATACCTTGTTCAATCTCGTTACCGGCAAGTCTCTTTACTCGTTCCATAACACATCATCCCGTGATCAACTCCTTGGTCACATTGTGCACATTATGATGATGTCCTACCGAGTGGGCCCAGAGATACCTCTCCATTACACGGAGTGACAAATCCCAGCCCCGATTCGTGCCAACCCAACAGACACTTTCGGAGATACCCGTAGTGCACCTTTATAGCCACCCAATTACGTTGTGACGTTTGGCACACCCAAAGCACTCCTATGGTATCCGGGAGTTGCACAATCTCATGGTCTAAGGAAATGATACTTGACATTAGAAAAGCTTTAGCATACGAACTACATGATCTTGTGCTAGGCTTAGGATTGGGTCTTGTCCATCACATCATTCTCCTAATGATGTGATCCTGTTATCAACGACATCCAATGTCCATGGTCAGGAAACCGTAACCATCTATTGATCAACGAGCTAGTCAACTAGAGGCTTACTAGGGACATGGTGTTGTCTATGTATCCACACATGTATCTGAGTTTCCTATCAATACAATTCTAGCATGGATAATAAACGATTATCATGAACAATGAAATATAATAATAACTAATTTGTTATTGCCTCTAGGGCATATTTCCAACAGTCTCCCACTTGCACTAGAGTCAATAGTCTAGTTCACATCGCCATGTGATTAACACTCACTGGTCACATCGCCATGTGACCAACATCCAAAGAGTTTACTAGACTCAATAATCTAGTTCACATCACTATGTGATTAACACTCAATGAGTTCTGGGTTTGATCATGTTATGCTTGTGAGAGAGGTTGTAGTCAACGGGTCTGCAATATTCAGATCCCTATGTATTTCGCAAAACTTTATGTCATATCATAGATGCTGCTACCACGTTCCACTTGGAGCTATTCCAAATTGTTGCTCCATTATACGTATCCGGTATATCTACTCAGAGCTATCCGGATAGGTGTTAAGCTTGCATCGACGTAACTCCTTATGTCGAACTCTTTATTACCTCCATAACCGAGAAACATTTCCTTATTCCTCTAAGGATAATTTTAACCACTATCTGGTGATCCACTCCTAGATCACCTTTGTACCCTCTTGCCAGACATGTGACAAGGCACACATCTGGTGCGGTACTCAGCATGGCATACCGTATAGAGCCTATGACAAAATCATAGGGGACGACCTTCGTCCTTCCTCTTTCTTCTGCCGTGGTCAATCTTTGAGTCTTACTCAACTTCACACCTTACAACTCAGGTAAGAACCCCTTCTTTGACTGATCTATTTTGAACTCCTTCAAAAACATGTCAAGGTGTGCGTTCTTTGAAAGTATCATCAGGTGTCTTGATCTATCTCTATAGATCTTGATGCCCAATATGTAAGCAGTTTTATCCAGGTCTTCCTTTGAAAATCACTCTTCAAACAACCGTTTATGCTTTCCAGAAATTCTACATTATTTCGAATCAACAATATGTCATCCACATATACTTATCAGAAATGTTGTAGCGCTCCCACTCACTTTCTTGTAAATACAAGTTTCTAGCAAACATTGTATAAACCTAAAAGCTTTTATCACTCCATCAAAGCATATATTCCGACTCCGAGATGCTTGCTCTAGTCCATAGAAGGATTGCTGGAGCCAGCATACCTTTTAGCATCCTTAGGATCGACAAAACCTTTTATTGTATCACATACAACTTTTTCTTACAAAAACTGGTAAGAAAACTTGTTTTGACATCCATCTGTCAGATTTCATAATCGAAAAATACAGATGATGCTAACATGATTCCAACGAACTTAAACATCGCTACGGGTGAGAAAATCTCATCGTAGTCAACTCCTTGAACTTGTGAAAAGACTCTTTACCACAAGTCGAGCTTCATAGACGGTAACATTACCGTCCACGTCCGTCTTCTTCTTAAAGATTCATTTATCTTAATGGCTTGCCGATCATCGGGCAAGTCCACCAAAGTCCATACTTTGTTCTGATACATGGATCCTATTTCGGATTTCATGGCTTCTAACCATTTGTCGGAATACGGGCCCACCATCGCTTCTCCATAGCTCGTAGGTTCATTGTTGTCCAACAACATGATATCTAAGATAGGATTACCGTACCACTCAGGAGTAGTACATATCCTTGTCGACCTACGAGGTTCGATAGCAAGTTGATCCGAAGCTTCATGATCACTATCATTAACTTCCTATTCAACAGACGTAGGCGCCACAGAAAACATCTTTTTGTGTTGCATCACTTTCTAGTTGAAGTAAAGGTTCGACAACCTCATCAAGTTCTATCTTCCTCCCACTCAATTCTTTCAAGAGAAACTCCTTCTCGAGAAAGGACCCGTTCTTAGCGACAAACAATTTGCCCTCGGATCTGAGATAGAAGGTATACCCAACTGTCACCTTTGGGTATCCTATGAAGATGTGTTTGTCCGCTTTTGGGTTCGAGCTTCTCTGGCTAAAGCCTTAAGTATCGCAGCCCCAAACATTAAGAAACAACAACTTTGGTTTCTTGCCAAACCAATGTTCATACGACGTCGTCTCAGCGGACTTATATGGTGTCCTATCTAAAGTGAATGCAGCTGTCTCTAATGCATAACCTCAAAATAATAGCGGTAGATAGGTAAGAGACATCACAGATCGCACCATATCTCATAAGGTTCGATTATGACGTCCGGACACACCTTTACGCTGTGGTGTTCCAGGTGGCTTCAACTACGAAACAATTCCACAATGTATTAAGTGATTGCCAAACTCATAACTCAGAAAATCCCCCTTTGATCAGATCGTAGGAACATGATCTTCTTGTTATGATGTTTCTTAACTTCACTCTGAAATCGCTTGAACTTTTCAAACGTTTTAGACTTGTGCTTCATTGAGTAAATATACCTATATCTACTCAAATCGTTAGTGAAGATGAGAAAATAGCGATATCCACCGCACGCTTCAATTCTCATTGGATCACACGCATCAGCATGTATGATTTCCAACAAGTCACTTGCCCGTTTCATTGTACCTGAAAACGGGGTCTTAGTCATCCTGCCCATGAGGCATGGCTCGCATGTGTCAAGCGATTCAAAATAAAGTGACTCCAAACATCCATCAACATGGAGTTTCTTCATGCATCTTACGCCAATATGACCTAAGCGGCAGTGCCACGAGAAAATGGTACTATCATTATTAACTCTACATCTTTTGGCGTGAACATGTGTATTACCAGGACCGAGATTCAATGAACCATTCACATAGGGTGCATGACCATGAAAGGTATTATTCATGTAAACAGAATAACCATTATTCTCTAACTTAAATGAATAACCGTATTGCAATGAACATGATCTAATCATATTCATGCTCAACGTAGACACCTGATAACATTTATCTAGGTCCAATACTAATCTCGAAGGAAGATGGAGCGTGCGATGGTGATCTCATCAACTTTGGAAACACTTCCAACACACATCGCCACCTCGCCCTTAGCCGGTCTCCGTTTAGTCCGTAGCTTTTGCTTCAAGTCACCAATAATAGCAACTGAACCGGTATCCAATACCCAGGTGCTACCAGGAGTACTAGTGAGGTACACATTAATAACACATATATACTTTGTTGAAGTTGCCAGCCTTCTTATCTACCATGCATTTGGGGTAATTCCGCTACCAGTGACCGTTCCCCTTACAATAGAAGCACTTAGTCTCGGGTTTGGGTTCAACCTTGGGTTCCTTCACTGGAGCGGCAACTGGTTTGCCATCCATGAAGTTTCCCTTCTAGCCCTTGCCCTTCTTGAAACTAGTGGTCTTGTTAAACCATCAACACTTGATGCTCCTTCTTGATTTCTACCTTTTGCGGTCTTAAGCACCGCGAACAGCTCCGGGATCAACTCCATCCCTTGCATGTCATAGTTCATCACGAAGATCTAGTAGCTTAGTGATAGTGGCTAGAGAACTCTATCAATCACTATCTTATCTGGAAGTTTAACTCCCACTTGATTTAAGTGATTGTAGCACCCAGACATTCTGAGCACATGCTCACTAGCTGAGCTATTCTCCTCCATCTTGTTGGCAAAAGAACTTGTCAGAGGTCTCACACCTCTCAACACGGGCATGAGCCTGAAATCCCAATTTCATCTCTTGGAACATCTCATATGTCTTATGGCATTAAAAACGTCATTGGAATCCCGATTCTAAGCCGTAAAGTATGGTGCACTAAACTATTAAGTAGTCATTAGGATGTGTCTATCAGGTGTTCACAACATCCAGAGACGACGTTGTAGGGGTTTGCACATCGAGCGGTGCATCAAAGACGTAAGCCTTCTGTGTAGCAGTGAGGACACTCCTCGGACTACGGACCCAGTCCGCATCATTGCTTACAATATCTTTCAACTTGGTCTTTCTCTAGGAACGTATTGAAACAGGGAGCTACAGCGTGAGCTATTTATCTACAACATATTTGCAAAGACAAATTAGACTATGTTCATGATAATTAAGTTCATCTAATCAAATTATTTAATGAACTCCCACTCAGATAGACATCCCTCTAGTCATCTAAGTGAAACATGATCCGAGTCAACTAGGCCGTGTCCGATCATCACGTGAGACGGACTAGTCAACATCGGTGAACATCTTCATGTTGATCGTATCTTCTATACGACTCATGCTCGACCTTTCGGTCTTTCGTGTTCCGAGGCCATGTATGTACATGCTAGGCTCGTCAAGTCAACCTAAGTGTATTGCGTGTGTAAATCTGGCTTACACCCGTTGTATTCGAACGTTAGAATCTATCACACCCGATCATCACGTGGTGCTTCGAAACAATGAACCTTTGCAACGGTGCACAGTTAGGGGGGACACTTTCTTGAAATTATTACGAGGGGTCATCTTATTTAGGCTACCGTCGTTCTAAGCAAATAAGATGTAAAACATGATAAACATCACATGCAATCAAATAGTGACATGATATGGCCAATTTCATTTGCTCCTTTTGATCTCCATCTTCGGGGCTCCATGATCATCGTTGTCACTGGCATGAAACCATGATCTCCATCATCGTGTCTTCTTGAAGTTGTCTCGTCATCTATTACTTCTACTACTATGGCTAATGCTTTAGCAATAAAGTAAAGTAATTACATGACGTTTATGTTGACACGCAGGTCATAAATAAATTAAGACAACTCCTATGGCTCCTGCCGGTTGTCATACTCATCGACATGCAAGTCGTGATTCCTATTACAAGAACATGATCAATCTCATACATCACATATATCATTCATCACATCCTTTTGGCCATATCACACCACACGGCACATGCTGCAAAAACAAGTTAGACGTCCACTAATTGCTGTTGCAAGTTTTTACGTGGCTGCTATAGGTTTCTAGCAAGAACGTTTCTTACCTACGCCAAAACCACAACGTGATATGCCAATTTCTATTTACCCTTCATAAGGACCCTTTTCATCGAATCCGATTCGACTAAAGTGGGAGAGACAGACACCCGCTAGCCACCTTATGCAACTAGTGCATGTCAGTCGGTGGAACCGGTCTCACGTAAGAGTACGTGTAAGGTCGGTCCGGGCCGCTTCATCCCACGATGTCGCCGAATCAAGATAAGACTAGTAACAGCAAGTAAATTGACAAAATCGATGCCCACAACAACTTGTGTTCTACTCGTGCATAGAAACTACGCATAGACCTAGCTCATGATGCCACTATTGGGGATCGTAGCAAAAATTTAAAATTTTCTACGCATCACCAAGATCAATCTATGGAGTAATCTAGCAGCGAGGGGAAGGGGAGTGCATCTACATACCCTAGTAGATCGCTAAGCGGAAGCGTTGCAAGAACGCGGATGAAGGAGTCATACTCGCAGCGATTCACATCGCGGTTGATTCCGATCTAAGCGCCGAACAACGACGCCTCCGCGTTCAACACACGTGCAGCCCGGTGACGTCTCCCACGCCTTGATCCAGCAAGGGGAGAAGGAGAGGTTGGGGAAGACTCCGTCCAGCAGCAGCACGACGGCGTGGTGGTGGTGGAGGAGCGCAGAACTCCAGCAGGGCTTCGCCAAACACTACGAGAGACGAGGAGGGAGAGAGGTAGGGCTGCGCCAAGAGGGAGATGATCTTGTGTGTCTTCCAGCCCCCAATACCTCAAGTATATATAGGGGAAGGGGAGGGGCTGCGCCCCCATCTAGGGTTCCCTTCCTAGGGGTGGTGGCAGCACCAAAACCCATCTAGGGTGGCGGCCAAGGGGGGAGAGAGGGGGCGCACCTAGGGTGGGCCTTAAGGCCCATCTGGAACTAGGGTTTGCCCCCTCCCACTCTCCCTTGCGCCTTGGGCCTTGGTGGGGGAGGGTGCACCAGCCCACCTGGGGCTGGTCCCCTCCCACACTTGGCCCACGCAGCCTTCTAGGGCTGGTGGCCCCACCCGGTGGACCCCGGGACCCTCCCGGTGGTCCCGGTACGTTACCGATAGCACCCGAAACTTTTCCGGTGACCAAAACGGGACTTCCCATATATAAATATTTACCTCCGGACCATTCCGGAACTCCTCGTGACGTCCGGGATCTCATCCAGGACTCCGAACCACATTCGGTAACTGCGTACATACTTTCCCTATAAACCCTAGCGTCATCGAACCTTAAGTGTGTAGACCCTACGGGTTCAGGAGTCATGCAGACATGGCCGAGACAACTCTCCGGTCAATAACCAACAGAGGGATCTGGATACCCATGTTGGTTCCCACATGCTCCATGATGATCTCATCGGATGAACCACGATGTCAAGGATTCAATCAATCCCGTATACAATTCCCTTTGTCTAGCGGTATAGTACTTGCCCGAGATTCGATCGTCGGTATCCCGATACCTTGTTCAATCTCGTTACCGGCAAGTCTCTTTACTCGTTCCGTAACACATCATCCCGTGATCAACTCCTTGGTCACATTGTGCACATTATGATGATGTCCTACCGAGTGGGCCCAGAGATACCTCTCCATTACACGGAGTGACAAATCCCAGTCTCGATTCGTGCCAACCCAACAGACACTTTCAAAGATACCCGTAGTGCACCTTTATAGCCACCCAGTTATGTTGTGATGTTTGGCACACCAGAGCGCTCCTACGGTATCCGGGAGTTGCACAATCTCATGGTCTAAGGAAATGATACTTGACATTAGAAAAGCTTTAGCATACAAACTACACGATCTTGTGCTAGGCTTAGGATTGGGTCTTGTCCATCACATCATTCTCCTAATGATGTGATCCCGTTATCAATGACATCAAATGTCCATGGTCAGGAAACCGTAACCATCTATTGATCAACGAGCTAGTCAACTAGAGGCTTACTAGGGACATGGTGTTGTCTATGTATCCACACATGTATCTGAGTTTCCTATCAACACAATTCTAGCGTGGATAATAAATGATTATCATGAACAATGAAATATAATAATAACTAATTTGTTATTGCCTCTAGGGCATATTTCCAACACAAGCTGCTGAAGAAGAATATGATTCTGTTGTTCTGAGGAAGTTGAAGCCCAAAATTCCAGATCACAATGATGCTCATCCAGTTGCAGAGAATATGAAAATCAGGAAGGATTCAGGTTTAAGGCTATGGAGAGAGTCTGATCCATATGCCACCAGGAGAAGGACTGCTGTGGACTACAGGTTCCATACAAAGGAAGAACAGGACTTCTATGAGACTATTTTACTTGACAAGAAGCCCATAGTGTGTGACATGAGATGGGTTGATTGGAAATTCATTGAGAAAAATGAGGATCACTTCCCTGGTGTATATGACAGCTTCAAGGCATGTGGAGACGATGAGTTTGTAACTCAGAAGCTCACAAAGTGGAATGATGAGCTTATTATGCAGTTCTACTCCAGAGCTCATTTCTACCCAGATGGAGGGATTGTCTGGATGTCTGAAGGTACTAGGTACCAGTCAACGGTTGAAGAATGGGAAAAATTGATTAATGCTCCTGAGGAGAGTGAAGATGACTTGGATGTCTATGCCAAGAAGAAGAAGGATCACAACACCATGGCACATATGTACAAAGAGATCCCAGATGCTGCTCTTGAGACACACAAGTTTGGATCAGTATATTACCTTCTGTCAGGTTTGCCAACAATCAACTGGATCCTCAGGCACACTCTTCTGCCAAAGTCAGGTGATCACAAGATGATCAGAGGCCATGCAATCAACCTGCTTCACATATTTGATGTGCCTCAAAAGTTCAAAGTCATGAGCCTAATTGTGGAAACCATTAAGAGAACAGATGCAGATCAAAAGAGGAGTTGTGGGTATGCCCCACAGATTTCCAGGAGCTAATCAACTCCAAGATGGGCACTGGCACATATCTCCTGGACAAGGAACACATGCCCATCTAACCAGACTTTGAGGACAACACTGTGGTGATGGATGAAAATGAACCATCTTCTGTGCAAGCACAAGCAAAGAGGGGGAAGGCAAGGGTTGAAAAGGCTGCAAAGATGCCAACCACTGATGAGGCATCTCAGTATCTTCTGAAGAGCAAGCAAGATCAGCTTGGCTACTTGATTACCTCCACTCTGAGGATTGAGAAGGGATTGGCCACCCTGACTCAAAACCAGGAGAGCTTGGAGAGGATCGTGGAACAGAAGTTCTATGATTTAGATGTGAAGGTCACCGAGATCCAGTCAGTCGTTGAGCAACTTCAGGATGAAGTGCAGGAGAAGAAGGGCACGATTACCACTGATGCATTTGCTAGAGTGCCCAGAGGACAGAGATCTGCTGCAGTGCCTGTTACAGACACCGGAGCAACTTCATCTGCACCAGCTACAGCTTCAGTGCCACCAGCTCCAGCACCCACTCCACCAGCTCCATCTACATCAACTGATGCCTTCGTCCTTGGTGTGTTATCTACACCACCACCTAAAGACCAAGCCTGAGAGTCGATCTAGCACTATGCATTTTTATTAACTTTTTGGTAACTTGTTGCCAAAGGGGGAGAAAATTTATAGATCATAGGCTTCGAGAGAGAGTGTTGCTTTTTATTCTGTCTTTTTGTTTGGTGGTTAAACTTTGCTTATTTGCTTGTTTACGATACTTTATGCTTGTGTGTGATACTTGGATGATCATGTGTTTGATCATATGCTACCTTAATGCTTGTTGGATGACATTATCCTTTTATATGATCATTCACTTTGCTTGGTGATGAGTGCATGTATTTAATTATTATCATTTTGAGCGCTCCACCAAG
Organism: Triticum dicoccoides; assembly: GCF_002162155.2. NCBI lineage: Eukaryota > Viridiplantae > Streptophyta > Magnoliopsida > Poales > Poaceae > Triticum > Triticum dicoccoides. The sequence continues at coordinate 513,139,890 of NC_041380.1, forward strand.
ATGTATGTGACGTGGAAGAGTAACCCATGATCCTAACTCATTGTGCATTTACAGTCCAAAGCAAATCTTAAACTATGCACAAATTTAGGGGGAGCTCTTACTTTTCACATACTTCCCAAAGCGACAATATTTTTCACTCTTACTATCATTTGTCCAAGCTTTGATCTATATGTTGTCATCAATTACCAAAAAGGGGGAGATTGAAAGTGCAACTATCCCTAGGTGGTTTTGGTAATTCCTAACAACATATAGCTCATTGAGCTAATGCCATTTCAAGATGAATATCTCAGGAAAGCTCAATGATTGGCATGGCATGGATGAGAAAAGTGGACCCCTCAAAATGCTAAGGACAAAGGATTGGCTCAAGCTCCAATCTCAAGACTCTACATTTTCTATTTTAGTGATCCAAGATCACATTGAGTCTATAGGAAAAGCCAATACTATCAAGGAGGGATGAGGTGTTGCTTAATGAGGCTCTTGCTCAAAATGCTTAGTAATATGCTCCAAAACCCTCAACTACTTTCTCACATCCACATATGACCTAAACCAAAAGTCAAACTCGGCCCCACCGATTCTTTGTATCCGGCGCCACCTAGTTTCAAATGCCATAGCCACTGCCACAAACCCTAGGCAAATCGGTCTCACCAATAGGGATCTCGGTCTCACCGAGATGGGATTGTAATCTCTCTGTTTCCCTTCATAACATTTCGGTCTTGCCGAGATGAGCGATCGGTCCCACCGAGATTGCAATGTAAACTCTCTGTTTTCCCTTCGTAACGTTTCGGTCTCACGAAATGAGCGATCGGTCCCACGGAGTTTACCTGACCAACTCTCTGGTTAGCTTATTACCAAAATCGGTCTCACCGAGTTTGTGTAATCGGTCTCACCGAGATTATGTTATGCCCTAATCCTAATCATATCGGTCCAACCGAGTTGCATGTCGGTCCCACCAAAAACCCTAACGGTCACTAGCTTTGCTGAATCGGTCCAACCGAGTTTAACTATTCGGTCCCACCGAGATTGGCAAGTTGTGTGTAACGGTTAGATTTTGTGTGGAGGCTATATATACCCCTACACTACCTCTTCATTCGTGGAGAGAGCCATCAGAACAAACCTACACTTCCAACTTACTTTTTTGAGAGAGAACTACCTACACTTGTGTTGAGGCCAAGATATTCCATTCTTACCATATGAATCTTGATCTCTAGCCTTCCCAAGTTGCTTTCCACTTAAATCTTCTTTCCACCAAATCCATATCCTGTGAGAGAGAGTTGAGTGTTGGGGAGACTATCATTTGAAGCACAAGAGCAAGGAGTTCATCATCAACACACCATTTGTTACTTCTTGGAGAGTGGTGTCTCCTAGATTGGCTGGGTGTCACTTGGGAGCCTCCGACAAGATTGTGGAGTTGAACCAAGGAGTTTGTAAGGGCAAGGAGATCGCCTACTTCGTGAAGATCTACCGCTAGTGAGGCAAGTCCTTCGTGGGCGACGGCCATGGTGGGATAGACAAGGTTGCTTCTTCGTGGACCCTTCGTGGGTGGAGCCCTCCGTGGACTCGCGCAACCGTTACCCTTCGTGGGTTGAAGTCTCCATCAACGTGGATGTATGATAGCACCACCTATCGGAACCACGACAAAAACATCCGTGTCTCCTATTGCGTTTGAATCCTCCAAACCCTTCCCTTTACATTCTTGCAAGTTGCATGCTTTACTTTCCGTTGCTCATATACTCTTTGCATGCTTGCTTGAATTGTGTTAAGATTGCTTGACTTGTCCAAAGTAGCTAAAATCTGCCAAGAACTAAAATTGGGAAAAGGATAAGTTTTATTTGGTCAAGTAGTCTAATCACCCCCCCTCTAGACATACTTTTGATCCTACACCTTCCTCGTTTCCCCTATAGTGATGGTGTCAATAAACCCATCCACATCGCCGTGATGTGGTTCCTCTATTGTGCCCTCGAAAGGGATCAAACAAACCCGACAAAAATCATAAAGTGACATCTCCTTATGCTCATCATATAAATAAAACTCCACCGTAGGTGGTGAGCTCCTAGCATGGAAATGAAAGTTTTGCACAAAAATATTGGTGAGTAAGAGATACTGTTCGCGTTGGTCGTGGAGGAAGGCAGTGAGGCCTGCATTCTCAGCCAATTCATAAAAATCATCATAAATCCCAGCTGCTCTCAAGAAATCATCAGAAGGCCATTCACACGGCCGTACCTCCGCGCTGCGAGGCAGATTATATTTGGGCCTCTCTGCTTCTTCATTTTGCTTTTCCTTCGAGCTTCGGCTCGATGAGCCCCTCAAAAATCTCTTCATTATTTTCTGAAAAATTCTGAAATTTTTAGTAACTTCAAAATAAAAGTGAACCAAACTCAACAAAATTGATAGCAACTACTCATACAAGTGCCTAGTGCCTATATCATGCATCAAAACTACTTGGAACCATATAAATTTGACATGCAAGCTCAAGAACATGGTCACCTAAGCAGCAAAAATATGCAATGAATAAAGCACTAGAACAAAAACTAATTGGACCAACGGAGGAGTCACATACCAAGGAACAATCCCCTAAAGCAGTTTTGTGAGAGGTGATTTGAGCAAGGAGATCGAAAATCACAGCAAAATGAGCTTGGACTCGGGTTTGAACTGGATAATGGTGTTTGTGGGAGGAAGGAGTGTGTGGGTGCAGGAATAAGTGGAGGAGGGCCACCGTGGGCCCACGAGGCAGGGGGCGCGCCCAGGGGGGTAGGGCGTGCCCTCCACCCTCGTGGCCAGGTGGATGCCCCCCATGTTGTGTTCTCAGTGCCAAATATTCTCAAATATTTCAGAAAAAATCATATTTAAATTTCAGGGCATTTGGAGAACTTTTATTTTCGGGGTATTTTTATATTGCATAGATAATTCAGGTAAGAGACAAAAAAACTATTTTTATTTTATTTAATATAAATAACAGAAACTAAAAGGAGGGTACACGGGTTTGTGCTTTCTAACTTCATCCATCTCATGATCATCAAAAGGAATCCATTAACAAGGTTGATCAAGTCTTGTTAACAAACTCACTCCGAATAACATGAAACCGGAGAGTTTTCGAATAACACTAGGTTACCTCAACGGGGATATGCACATCTCCAACAATAAGAATATCATATTTCTTCTTGACAGTAGGAAGAGGAAATTCAAAACCTCAAAAAATAATTGATGGAATTTTTCCAACAGAATTGATATTGTGGACTTGAGGTTGTTTCCTCAAAAAGTGTACCGTATGCTCATTACCATTAACATGAAAAGTGACATTGCCTTTGTTGAAATTAATAACAGCCCTTGCAGTATTCAAAAAGGGTCTTCCAAGAATAATGGACATACTGTCATCCTCGGGAATATCAAGAATAACAAAGTTCGTTAAAATAGTAACGTTTGCACCCACAACAGGCACATCCTCACAAATACCGATAGGTATAGCAGTTGATTTATCAGCCATTTGCAAAGATATTTCAGTAGGTGTCAACTTATTCAAATGAAGTCTACGATATAAAGAGAGAGGCATAACACTAACACCGGCTCCAAGATCACATAAAGCAGTTTTAACATAGTTTCTTTTAATGGAGCATGGTATAGTGGGTACTCCTGGATCTCCAAGTTTCTTTGGTATTCCACCCTTAAAACTATAATTAGCAAGCATGGTGGAAATTTCAGCTTCCGGTATCTTTCTTTTATTAGTAACATTTGTTGGGGAACGTAGCATAAATTCAAAATTTTCCTACGTGTCACCAAGATCTATCTATGGAGTCATCTAGCAACGAGGGAGGAGTGGATCTACATACCCTTGTAGATCGCGCGTGGAAGCGTTCAAGAGAACGGGGTTGATGGAGTCGTACTCGTCGTGATCCAAATCACCGATGATCCTAGCGCCGAACGGATGGCACCTCCGCGTTCAACACACGTACGGAGCAGCGACGTCTCCTCCTTCTTGATCCAGCAAGGGGGAAGGAGGTTGATGGAGATCCAGCAGCACGACGACGTGGTGGTGGAAGTAGCGGGAGTCCAACAGGGCTTCGCCAAGCGCTGCGGGAGGAGGGAGATGTGTCATGGGAGGGAGAGGGAGGCGCCAGGGCTTGGGTATGGTTGCCCTCCCTTCCCCCCACTATATATAGGGCCAAGGGAGAGGGGGGAGGCGCAGCCTTGCCCCTTCCTCCAAGGAAGGGTGCGGCCAAGGGGGGGGGAGGAGTCCATCCTCCCCAAGGCACCTCGGAGGTGCCTTCCCCCTTTAGGACTCTCCCCTCCTCTTGTCCCTTTGGCGCATGGGCCTCTAGGGGCTGGTGCCCTTGGCCCATATAGGCCAAGGCGCACCCCCTACAGCCCATGTGGCCCCCCGGGGCAGGTGGCCCCACCCGGTGGACCCCCGGGACCCTTCCGGTGGTCCCGGTACAATACCGGTGACCCCGAAACTTGTCCCGATGGCCGAAATAGCACTTCCTATATATAATTCTTTACCTTCGGACCATTCCGGAACTCCTCATGACGTCCGGGATCTCATCCGGGACTCCGAACAAGTTTCGGGTTACCACATACTAATATCTCTATAACCCTAGCGTCACCGAACCTTAAGTGTGTAGACCCTACGGGTTCGGGAGACATGCAGACATGACCGAGATGACTCTCCGGTCAATAACCAATAGCGGGATCTGGATACCCATGTTGGCTCCCACATGTTCCACGATGATCTCATCAGATGAACCATGATGTCAAGGACTTAATCAATCCCGTATACAATTCCCTTTGTCTAGCGGTACGATACTTGCCCGAGATTCGATCGTTGGTATCCCGATACCTTGTTCAATCTCGTTACCGGCAAGTCTCTTTACTCGTTCCGTAACACATCATCCCGTGATCAACTCCTTGATCACATTGTGCACATTATGATGATGCCCTACCGAGTGGGCCCAGAGATACCTCTCCGTTTACACGGAGTGACAAATCCCAGTCTCGATTCGTGCCAACCCAACAAACACTTTCGGAGATACCCGTAGTGTACCTTTATAGCCACCCAGTTACGTTGTGACGTTTGGCACACCCAAAGCACTCCTATGGTATCCGGGAGTTGCACAATCTCATGGTCTAAGGAAATGATACTTGACGTTTAGAAAAGCTTTAGCATACGAACTACATGATCTTTGTGCTAGGCTTAGGATTGGGTCTTTGTCCATCACATCATTCTCCTAATGATGTGATCCCATTATCAATGGCATCCAATGTCCATGGTCAGGAAACCGTAACCATCTATTGATCAACGAGCTAGTCAACTAGAGGCTTACTAGGGACATGGTGTTGTCTATGTATCCACACATGTATCTGAGTTTCCTATCAATACAATTCTAGCATGGATAATAAACGATTATCATGAACAAGGAAATATAATAATAACCAATTTATTATTGCCTCTAGGGCATATTTCCAACAGTCTCCCACTTGCACTAGAGTCAATAATCCAGTTCACATCGATATGTGATTAACACTCAAGGTCACATCCCCATGTGACTAACACCCAAAGAGTTTACTAGAGTCAATAATCTAGTTCACATTACCATGTGATTAACACTCGATGAGTTCTGGGTTTGATCATGTTATGCTTGTGAGAGATGTTATAGTCAACGGGTCTGAAACATTCAGATCCGTATGTACTTTGCAAATTTCTATGTCATCTTGTAGATGCAACTACTACGCTACATTTGGAGCTATTCCAAATAACTGTTCTACTTGGAGCTATTCTAAATTGTTTCTCCATTATACGTATCCAGTCTACTACTCAGAATAATCTGGATTAGTGTCAAAGTTTGCATCGGCGTAACCCTTTACGACGAACTCTTTTACCACCTCCATAATCGAGAAAATTCCTTAGTCCACTAGTTACTAAGGATAACTTTGACCGCTGTCCTGTGATCCATTCTTGGATCACTCTTGTACCCCTTGACTGACTCATGGCAAGGCACACTTCAGGTGCGGTACACAGCATAGCATACTGTAGAGAGCCTATGATAAAAGCATAGGGGACGACCTTCGTCCTTTCTCTCTATTCTGCCGTGGTCGAGCTTTAAGTCTTAACTTCATACCTTACAACTCAGGCAAGAACTCCTTCTTTGACTGATCCATCTTGAACACCTTCAAGATCATGTCAAGGTATGTGCTCATTTGAAAGTACCATTAAGCGTTTTGATCTATCCTTATAGATCTTGATGCTCAATGTTCAAGTAGCTTAATCCAGGCTTTCCATTGAAAAACACTTTCCAAATAACCCTATATGCTTTCCAGAAATTCTACATCATTTCTGATCAACAATATGTCAACAACATATATTCATCAGAAATTCTATAGTGCTCCCACTCACTTCTTTGGAAATACAAGTTTCTCATAAACTTTGTATAAACCCAAAATCTTTGATCATCATCAAAGCATACGTTCCAACTCCGAGATGCTTACTCCAGTCCTTAGAAGGATTGCTGGAGCTTTGCATACTTATTAGCATCTTTCAGGATTGACAAAACCTTCCGGTTTGTATCACATACAACCTTTCCTCAAAAAAACGTCGAGGAAACAATGTTTTGACATCCTATCTGCAAGATTTCATAAATAATGCAGTAATAGCTAATATAATTCCAACAGACTCTTAGCATCGCTACGAGTGAGAAAGTCTCATCGTAGTCAACTCCTTGAACTTGTCGGAAAACATCTTAACGACAAGTCGAGCTTTCTTAATGGTGATACTTACCATCATTGTCCGTCTTCCTTTTAAAATCCATCTGCACTCAACAGCCTTACGACCATCGAGCTGTTCTGCCAAAGTCTACACTTTGTTTTCATACATGGATCCTCTCTCGGATTTTATGGCCTCGAGCCATTTATCGGAATCCGGGCCCACCGTCGCTTCTCCATAGCTCGTAGGTTCATTGTTGTCTAGCAACATGACTTCCAAGACAGGATTACGCACCACTCTGAAGTAGTACACATCCTTGTCATCCCACGAGGTTTGTTAGTGACTTGATCTGAAGTTTCATGATCACTATCATAAGCTTCCACTTCAATTGGTGTAGGTGCCACAGGAACAACTTCCTGTGCCCTGCCACACACTAGTTGAAGAGACGGTTCAATAACCTCATCAAGTCTCCACCATCCTCCCACTCAATTCTTTCGAGAGAAACTTTTTCTCGAGAAAGGACCCGATTCTAGAAACAATCCCTTATTGCTTTCGGATCTGAGACAGGAGGTATACCCAACTGTTTTGGGTGTCCTATGAAGATGCATTTATCCGCTTTGGGTTCGAGCTTATCAACCTGAAACTTTTCCACATAAGCGTCGCAGCCCCAAACTTTTAAGAAAACAGCTTAGGTTTCTCTAAACCATAGTTCATACGGTGTCATCTCATCGGAATTACGTGGTGCCCTATTTAAAGTGAATGCGGTTGTCTCTAATGCCTAACCCATAAACTATCATGGTAATTCGATAAGAGACATCATGGTATGCATCATATCCAATAGGGTGCAGTTATGATGTTCGGACACACCATCACACTATGGTGTTCCAGGCTGTATCAGTTGTGAAACAATTTCCACAATGTCTTAATTCTGTGCCAAACTCGTAATTCAGATATTCATCTCTATGATCATATCATAGATCTTTTATACTCTTGTCACGACGATCTTTCAACTTCACCCTGAAATTACTTGAACCTTTCAATAATTCAGACTCGTGATTCATCAAGTAAATATACTCAACATCTACTCAAATCATCTGTGAAGTAAGAACATAACGATATCCACTACATGCCTCAACACTCATTGGACTGCACACATCAAAATGTATTACTTCCAACAAGTTGCTTTCTAGTTCCATTTTAATGAAACCGAGGCTTTCAGTCATCTTGCCCATGTGGTATGATTTGCATGTCTCAAGTGATTCAAAATCAAGTGAGTACAAAACGGTCCATTTGCATGGAGTTTCTTCATGCATATATACCAATAGACATGGTTCGCATGTCTCAAACTTTTCAAAACGAGTGAGCCCAAAGATCCATCAACATGGAGCTTCTTCATGCGTTTTATACCGATATGACTTACGTGGCAGTGCCACAAGTAGGTGGTACTATCATTACTATCTTTTGGCATGAACATGTGTATCACTACGATCGAGATTCAATAAACCATTCATTTTAGGTGTAAGGCCATTGAAGGTATTATTCAAATAAACAGAGTAACCATTATTCTCCTTAAATGAATAACCGTATTGCGATAGACATAATCCAATCATGTCTATGCTCAACGCAAACACCAATCTCGATGGTAGAGGGAGCGTACGATATTTGATCAACCTTGGAAATACTTCCAACACATATCGTCATCTCACCTTTAGCTAGTCTCCGTTTATTCCGTAGCTTTTATTTCGAGTTACTAACACTTAGCAACCGAATCGGTATCTAATGCCCTGGTGCTACTAGGAGTACTAGTAAAGTACACATCAACACAATGTATATCCAATATACTTCTATCGACATTGCCAGCCTTCTCATCTACCGAGTATCTAGGGTAATTCTGCTCCAGTGGCTGTTCCCCTTATTACAGAAGCACTTAGTCTCGGGTTTGGGTTCAACCTTGGGTTTCTTCACTAGAGCAGCAGCTGAATTGCCGTTTCATGAAGTATCCCTTCTTGCCCTTGCCCTTCTTGAAACTAGTGGTTTCACCAACCATCAACAATTGATGCTCCTTCTTGATTTCTACTTTTGTGGTGTCAAACATCGCGAATATCTCAAGGATCATCATATATGTCCCTGATATATTATAGTTCATCACGAAGCTCTAGCAGCTTGGTGGTAATGACTTCGGAGAAACATCACTATCTCATCTGGAAGATCAACTCCCACTCGATTCAAGCGATTGTTGTACTCAGACAATCTGAGCACAAGCTCAACAATTGAGCTTTTCTCCTTAGTTTGCAGGCTAAGAAAATCGTCAGAGGTCTTATACCTCTTGACGTGGGCACGAGCCTGAAATCGCAATTTCAGCCCTCGAAACATCTCATATGTTTCGCGACGTTTCAAAACGTTTTCGGTGCCTCAACTCTAAGCCGTTTAACTGAACTATCACGTAGTTATCAAAATGTGTATGTCAGATGTTCGCAACATCCATAGACAACGTTCGAGGTTCAACACACTGAGCGGTTCATTAAGGACATAAGCCTTCTATGAAGCAATGAGGACAAATGTGACGCCCGGGTAATTAAGCTACAGCAACCCTCTGCTAATGATGCCACGTCAGTTCGGTTACTGTTGCTAATCTCGCGTCATTTCGAAACCGATTCAAATTCAAATTCAAAATCAAGCAAACAATAAAACTTTTGAAATATTAGAACTAAAATGTTCGGAGTGAACCAAATATTGCATAGGTAATTATGGTGAAGAAACCAAACTTCTATAAATTATTCCAATGCACTAAGATAATTAAAACAGCAACTAAACCTATTATAAATGCCCTTTTGAAATTTATAAAAATGCGAACTAAATATTTTAAAAATACCAAAATATATTATGGAAGTGGTCTAATTTACAACCTCCATTTAGGTACTGGTCTTATAAATTCACAAAACTGAAAACTATTAAAAACTATAATAGAAAACAGAAAAGTAAAAAAAAATAAAAAGAGAAAAGAATATACAAAAAAAGGACCCCCCACTAGGCCTCGTCCCAGCCAGTGGCCTGCCAGGCCGGCCCACTCCCTCCCCTGGCCTATAACCCCCTGGGGGCACCGAACCCTAGCACTCCACCCATCTCTCCCCTCGCTCCCCTCCTGGCGCCGCCACCCTCCCACGATCGCACAACCCCCCCACCCCCGATCCCCTTGCCCTCCTCTGCCCGATCCCTTCTGGATCCAGGGCCTCGCCCTCGACGCCGACCGCTGCCTGCGGCGCTCTGTCGTCCCTCGCCGTCACCGGCATCACTCGGTGCCCTGGCGCCCCGTCCTCCACCTTGACCTCCCCGACTGGATCTGAGCCGCGCCCAGGGCGCCGCCACAGCCGCACACCGCCGATGCCTCGTCCCGCCACTGCTTCGCCGGAGCCACCCACCGTCATCGTCGCCTGCTCGTCCTCCTCCCAGCTAGAACGCCCCGAGCCCGGTGCCGCTCGACCCCGACGCCGGCTGCTTCCCCGAACGGTGCCGCCCTCTGCCGCCCCCATCGCCGGCGACCCTGCCGCCACCTTCCCGAGCCCGCTGCCATGACCCCTCCCGCTCCTATGTGAGCCACTGCCTCCCTCTTCCTCCCTCTCCTCCTCTATGCGCGCGCACCGCCGTCACCGTGCTCGCCCGCTGCATCCCGTGGCCGCCGTCGCGCCACACTTGCATGCTGCGCCACCCGCGACCTGCGCCTCGGCCCCCAGCGCGCATCGCCGCCCTGGGCGCGTCCTGCCCCACGTCGCCGCACCCCCGGGCTCCCCTGCCCGCACTCCGCGGCCGCCATGCGCTCGCGCGCTCACTACCGTCGGCCCTTGCTCGCCCGCTGCCGGCGTTCGCCCCGCGGTGCCCCATCGGCCTGCGCGCGGGCTCGCCCAATTGGCGCCCGCATGCCCGCGCGCTCACGGGGCTTCGCCCCAGCAACCGCGCCCGTTAGCCCGCTGGACCCCTATGGGCCAATGACAAGGGGGGCCCGCCCCAGAACGATAAAAAAGGTTAAAAATAGATATAAAAAAATAAATAATAAGTAAATAAAAATGTTAAATAATTAATTAATTAACTAACTAAATTAATTAAGTTCATTAATCCTATTTAACTAAACTAATTAAATGGGTTAACCTAATCTAGTAATTAAGCTAATTAACACCGATTAGTTAGCCTGAGCCTACGACGAATGGGACCCACACGTCAATTTGACCTAGTCCACCTTTGACCCTGCTGACTTCATGATGACATCACGCTGACATCATAATAGCTTTTTCTAATTAAATTAATAAGATAATTCCAATAATGATTAAATCTTTATAAATTAATATAAAATAATCCGTAGCTCGGATGAAAATACTTTGTACATGAAAGTTGCTCGGAACGTCGAGACGATTCCGGATACGCAGCCCGTTCGTCCGCCACGCATCCCTAGCATAGAAAACACACAACTTTCTCCCCCTCCGGTTCGTCTGTCCGAAAACGCGAAACACCGGGGACATTTTCCCGGATGTTTCCCCCCCTTCACCGGTACCACCTCATACCGCGTTAGGGCACCCCTAGCACCGCTATTTGTCTTGTCATGCATCATTATGCATCTGTTTGCATTATATTCATTGTTTCTCCCCCCTATTCTTTCCGATAGACTACGAGACCGATGCCGCTGCTACCCAGTACGACTACGGTGTTGACGACCCCTCTCTCTTGCCAGAGCAACCAGGCAAGCCCCCTCTTTGATCACCAGATACCGCCTACTCTTTTCTCTATACTGCTTGCATTAGAGTAGTGTAGCATGTTACTGCTTTCCGTTATTCCTATCCTGATGCATAGCCTGTCCTTGCTACTACTGTTGTTACCATTACCTGCTATCCTACTGCATAGTATAGGATGCTAGTGTTCCATCAGTGGCCCTACACTCTTGTCCGTCTGCCATGCTATACTACTGGGCCGTGATCACTTCGGGAGGTGATCACGGGCATATACTATATACTTTACATAGTTACATTACTTATGGTACTGTTCGGAGATGGGGGCTGAAGGGGCAGGTGGCTCCATCCCGGTAGAGGTGGGCCTGGGTTCCCGACGGCCCTTGACGGTTACTTTGAGGCGGAGCGACAGGGCAGGTTGAGACCACCTAGGAGAGAGGTGGCCTGGCCCTGGTCGGCGTTCGCGGATACTTAACACGCTTAACGAGATCTGGGTATTTGATCCGAGTCTGGCCATTTGGTCTATACGCACTAACCATCTACGCGGGGACAGTTATGGGCACTCGACGTCGTGGTATCAGCCGAAGCACTTCGTGACGCCAGCGACTGAGCGGCGCGCGCCGGGTTGGACCGCGTAACGTGACTTCCTTTGTAATGGAGGTTGCTAGGTCTGCTCTCCGGCCGCGTACGCAAAGTGCAGGTGTGCTATGGGCGATGGGCCCAGACCCCTGTGCGCTTAGGTTTAGACCGGCATGCTGGCCTCTCTGTTGTGCCTAGGTGGGGATGCGACGTGTTGATCTTCCGCGGCCGGGCATGACCCAGAAAAGTGTGTCCGGCCAAATGGGATCGAGCGTGTTGGGTTATGTGGTGCACCCCTGCAGGGAAGTTAATCTATTCGAATAGCCGTGATCTTCGGTAACAGGACGACTTGGAGTTGTACCTTGACCTTATGACAACTAGAACCGGATACTTAATAAAACACACCCTTTCAAGTGCCAGATACAACCGGTGATCGCTCTCTCACAGGGCGACGAGGGGAGGATCATCGGTTAGGATTATGCTATGCGATGCTACTTGGAGGACTTCAGTCTACTCTCTTCTACATGTTGCATGATGGAGGTGGCCAGAAGCGTAGTCTTCGACAGGATTAGCTATCCCCCTCTTATTCTGGCTTTCTGCAGTTCAGTCCACCGATATGGCCCTTTACACATTTACCCATGCATATGTAGTGTAGCTCCTTGCTTGCAAGTACTTTGGATGAGTACTCACAGTTGCTTTCTCCCTCTTTTCCCCTATCCCTTCTACCTGGTTGTCGCAACCAGATGTTGGAGCCCAGGATCCAGACGCCACCGTCGACGACGACTCCTACTACACCGGAGGTGCCTACTACTACGTGCTGCCCGCTGACGACGACCAGGAGTAGTTAGGAGGATCCCAGGCAGGAGGCCTGCGCCTCTTTCGATCTGTATCCCAGTTTGTGCTAGCCATCTTATGGCAACTTGTTTAACTTATGTCTGTACTCAGATATTGTTGCTTCCGCTGACTCGTCTATGATCGAGCTCTTGTATTCGAGCCCTCGAGGCCCCTGGCTTGTAATATGATGCTTGTATGACTTATTTTATTGGTAGAGTTGTGTTGTGATATCTTCCCGTGAGTCCCTGATCTTGATCATACACGTTTGCGTGTACGATTAGTGTATGGTCAAATTGGGGGCGTCACAAGTTGGTATCAGAGCCGACTGCCTGTAGGAATCCCCCTTCCACACTCCTTGGCCGAAGTTGAGTCTAGTCGATGAAAATTGTTTTACTAACTTGGCTGTGCGGCTCTTAGGCCCACGTCGCCATCGGGTGTTATTAGGATCTTTTATTCCTCGATCTATACTCTAGGACTCTGATCTCTCTTCTATTCGGGTTAAATGATTTTGCTAAAATCTAACTCTAGGTTCTCGTTACCACTTCCTGCCGGAGAACCCTTTTATTACGGATGGTCGACTGCTTCAACAGAAGATTCTGACAATACTCTCCGATATTTTCTCGATACCTTGTGCCCGTTGCTTTTGCAATTCCCTACCACCGAAAAATCCCTATGGATAAATACTTACACATGTCGTTCTTACTTTTATTCCCAGTTGGTCTTGTTATTACAAGATACCCCGAAATACTCGTCGTTGTTTCGGTAATCCTTTGAGCTTACTGCCTTGCTGTTCTTTGTCACCTGAATACCCCTACGGATAATTCTCGCACTTATCGAGTATCCGCTCATCCCCTAGTTGTTCATGTGTTTCACAATGGTCATCGAAATACTATTCGACCTCCAAAAATCCTTAGTAGCTTATTGCTCTGCAATACTTGTCTGCTTGCATGATGGATGCTTTCCATATGTCTGGCAATATTCGTTAGTATCCTTAGGCACCGTCATTTTGATCCCTTTGATTCAACATGAGTGCGAATGCACGCAATCATCAGTTGATCCTTTTAAATTATCTTTCCGACTCAGACGTCATTTTGAACATGAGCTGGTTCTCAACAAATCCAATTGCCGTCGATTGTACCCCTAAGGCTATTCAACTTATCCATCCCTAATCAGAACATTGCTTCTGATCCCTTGATTTGAAAATCATAATTCCTTTGCTATTTAAACGTTGAATTATTCAGATGTTCTGTAAAACGATGCATTTGCATTCTTTCTTCCTCTGATTGGGTATCGATACTCACATCAGCTCCATTGTGGATCACCATATCCACTGTTGGATTATTATCCGACAATGTCCTTCATAATTAATCACCTTGTGAGTTCTTTCTCCGATACATAATGTCTTTGGTAAATTGTATCCTCTCCTTTTGCCAACCATGCTCTGCTTTCGAGCTGGTAATATTTACTCTCAAAGCTTGTGGTATATGTTTCCACGATACCCTGACGGGTTGAACCTATGCCTTCCTTAATTTGTGTGACCTCGAAAGTTATGCGGGTTATACCCTGCTGACGCTTCGTCAGATAACTTTTCAACACTACAACTTCGAAAAGGGGAGGTAAATGTAAGGTTATGCATTGAAGAAGTGGGAGTCGACCTTGAACTTTGTGTTCATGCCCATGGACACGATGTAGATCTTATCATTAAAGCTTCTCTTAAATTAATTACTCCCTTGGTATAAGTTCATATTATATCTGGGATCTGGCCTTTTGTAATCGTGGTTTCGACCATGTTCTATTTTAGGTACCGTTTCTCGTGCAAGTTTAAGCACTTGTCTTCTGCAGAGCAATACCCCAGTCCAACCTCTACTTTGATCTGTCATCGAGTATTACCCCCTGGTATCTCGAGGATACCACGGGATACATAACTTCTTATGAGTTCTTCATCAACTAATATTCTTGCCGATTCCATTTTTCCAACGGGTTCTCAGTTGTTAGAACCCCTCAAGGACACCGACAACTGAATTGAGTCCGCACTACGATTCAACAACTCTTGGTAACCTTCATTACTTACGAGTCTGAACTCGATCACGTCATTCCAAGCCTACTCGGCTATATCATTATCGTGCCAAATTTTAACTGTGCTACCTGGTCCTTCTTTCCGGAGCACAATTTCGACGATGGGCTAAGCTTACGTCGATCTTCCTTGTCTTATCGTTTCACCTCAAACAACAAACTTGATTTCAAGTTTGTGTCGTACCCATGGTTCCAATAACCTTTCGCTTCATCATTCGTTTGACTTGATGTCATCGCCGACCGATTACATCTCCATAAACCTCTTGACAGAAATTGTCATGATCATCATCAACATTTCGAGCTCCTCAAGGATATCAATTGAATTCCTGATGAGAAATACCATCCTTTCCCTCGATGATTTGTGTTATCATCGACCACTCGATTGCCTTCCGTTCAACACAAACTTGTTCGTGTTTTGTGTTATACCTTGAGATCCTTGCTATCCAGCATTTGTTCTCCTTTACCTTGGAGTATTACCATCTTTTATGTCAAGAATGTTGTGAGAATTTCACCACCTCTTAAGAATTCTTGGTATCGTGATACTTCTCACCATCACCATTCTTTCTTGGTCCTCGTGTTGATTCCAACCGGGGTACCAACAAGTGAAGGTGTTGTTTGGATTCTGCACTTCTAGCAACCCTATTGCTTTGAAGTTAATGGTCGGCCGTTCGTTCTTAGACTATTGATTATTGAATCACCATTCTGACATTGGTCGTGCAACCCAACCCATATTTGGGGCGCACCTTTCAACCAATGTTTAATTGTGTATGTTTTCTTTGAGCATACATCATTATATCATTTGATCCGAGAAATGTTATCTCCTTGTTCACATAACTGTGGAAATCCATCTTTTTGGATACCCCGTTGAATTATCGCTAAGTCCATCAGCCACCTCCTCATCCTCTCCTTGGCTTAATGATGAATCCCTTCGTGTATCCAGAGTCTGACCTTTGCTTGAAGACCATGGCAATGCTACCTCGAAGCATGTCTGTGGTACTCCGATTTTCAATAAGAGCATTTGAAGAACAATGCTAAATTTTCTCTGTCCATTATCCAAACACCGTTGTATGGGTAATGTCATGAAATTTCTCTCCCCTTACCTCAAGAGTTTTCGACATTATATCCTGTCATGGATATCGTGCTCTGTTTGTCCTTGGGAAGGATATACCCCTGAAATATGTGTATAATCACATTTTCCTTTCCATTGTTTTGTTTAACCTTCTTGAGGTTTATATGATCTAAGCAGTAATAAGTCACTGCTTTTGTAAGCACCTCGGTGTACAACTCTGTCAGTAAGAACCTGTTACTATTGTTGATGACATTCCGGTAGCCACCGATGGACGAGAACTTTGCCTATTGGTCCGCCTCGTTCAACGAGCAGGAAAATGGTTCTCTTCGTCCCTCGCCCTTGGTATCGACCTTGTTGCCGACATAATCGACAGGCTACCCCTTGACCTGCCTTGCTATCATGACCATGCAAGAGGTCACCGCTCCTCCTACTTTTAACCCATATGGTGGGCCCATAACCCGCAGTTCCACGGGATCGAAACCTGACTCTCTTGTACATCCTTGATTCTGAAGTATCCTTTGCACTTAACTTCGTATGTAATTCACGAGTCACCGTCCTACAGATGATCTATTCTGGTATCAGACACAATACTTATTCTCGTTGCTCTGGACCCCTTTCACACATTGTTTCAGTCAACGAACGATTGCCTACCTGTTTGAAACTTTCCATGATACCTCCTTACTTTGCTCTCGATATTTTCTTAAGTTTCAATTTGAGAGATACTTTCTACCACATCCCTGGAGTTATCCACTAGATAGTCAACCTTGCAGAGGTCCGTTCTCCCGGAATACCCACCCCTTATTCTTTCGTAAGTACGATGGAGATCCTGAAGAAGAATGACGACTTCATCAAGATGGCCTAAAGCAGACAAATGAAGACGTCAATGTAATGGGTCAACCTCATCGAGAAGAGCAACCAACATGAAGGAAACCAGTTAGGCTTTCGTAACCAAAACCCTTCCCCCTTACTCCCGCTCCTAAATCTCGGGACGAGATTTCTTGTAGTGGAGGAGAATTGTGACGCCCGGGTAATTAAGCTACAGCAACCCTCTGCTAATGATGCCACGTCAGTTCGATTACTGTTGCTAATCTCGCGTCAGTTTGAAACCAATTCAAATTCAAATTCAAAATCAAGCAAACAATAAAACTTTTGAAATATTAGAACTAAAATGTTCAGAGTGAACCAAATATTGCATAGGTAATTATGGTGAAGAAACCAAACTTCTATAAATTATTCCAATGCACTAAGATAATTAAAACAGCAGCTAAACCTATTATAAATGCCCTTTTGAAATTTATAAAAATGCAAACAAAATATTTTAAAAATACCAAAATATATTATGGAAGTGGTCTAATTTACAACCTCCATTTAGGTACTGGTCTTATAAATTTACAAAACTGAAACTATTAAAAACTATAATAGAAAATAGAAAAGTTAAATAAAATAAAAACAGAAAAGAATATACAAAAAAAAGGACCCCCCACTAGGCCTCGGCCCAGCCAGTGGCCTGCCAGGCCAGCCCACTCCCTCCCCTGGCCTATAACCCCCTGGGGGCACCGAACCCTAGCACTCCACCCATCTCTCCCCTCGCTCCCCTCCTGGCGCCGCCACCCTCCCACGACCGCACAACCCCCCCACCCCCGATCCCCTTGCCCCTCCTCTGCCCGATCCCTTCTGGATCCAGGGCCTCGCCCTCGACGCCGATCGCTGCCTGCGGTGCTCCATCGCCCCTCGCCGTCACCGGCGTCACTCGATGCCCTGGCGCCCCGTCCTCCACCTCGACCTCCCCGACTGGATCTGAG
>NC_041380.1:513158338-513241948 GCF_002162155.2 Triticum dicoccoides
CGCCGTCACCGTGCTCGCCCGCTGCATCCCATGGCCGCCGTCGCGCCGCACTTGCATGTTGCGCCACCCGCGACCTGCGCCTCGGCCCCCAGCGCGCATCGCCGCCCTGGGCGCGTCCTGCCCCGCGTCACCGCACCCCCGGGCTCCCCTGCCCGCACTCCGCGACCGCCATGCGCTCGCGTGCTCACTACCGTCAGCCCTTGCTCGCCCGCTGCCGGCGTTCACCCCGCGGTGCCCCATCGGCCTGCGCCCGGGCTCGCCCAATTGGCGCCCGCATGCCCGCACGCTCACGGGGCTTCGCCCCAGCAACCGCGCCCGTTAGCCCGCTGGACCCCTATGGGCCAATGACAAGGGGGGCCCGCCCCAGAACGATAAAAAAGGTTAAAAATAGATATAAAAAATAAATAATAAGTAAATAAAAATGTTAAATAGTTAATTAATTAACTGACTAAATTAATTAAGTTCATTAATCCTATTTAACTAAACTAATTAAATGGGTTAACCTAATCTAGTAATTAAGCTAATTAACACTGATTAGTTAGTCTGAGCCTATGACGAATGGGACCCACACGTCAATTTGACCTAGTCCACCTTTGACCCTACTGACTTCATGATGACATCACGCTGACATCATAATAGCTTTTTCTAATTAAATTAATAAGATAATTCCAATAATGATTAAATCTTTATAAATTAATATAAAATAATCCGTAGCTCGGATGAAAATACTTTGTACATGAAAGTTGCTCAGAACGTCGAGACGATTCCGGATACGCAACCCGTTCGTCCGCCACGCATCCCTAGCATAGAAAACACACAACTTTCCCCCCCTCCGGTTCGTCTGTCCGAAAACGCGAAACACCGGGGACATTTTCCCGGATGTTTCCCCCCCTTCACCGGTACCACCTCATACCGCGTTAGGGCACCCCTAGCACCGCTATTTGTCTTGTCATGCATCATTATGCATCTGTTTCCATTATATTCATTGTTTCTCCCCCCCCTATTCTTTCCGATAGACTACGAGACCGACGCCGCTGCTACCCAGTACGACTACGGTGTTGACGACCCCTCTCTCTTGCCAGAGCAACCAGGCAAGCCCCCCCTTTGATCACCAGATATCGCCTACTCTTTTCTCTATACTGCTTGCATTAGAGTAGTGTAGCATGTTACTGCTTTCCGTTATTCCTATCCTGATGCATAGCCTGTCCTTGCTACTACTGTTGTTACCATTACCTGCTATCCTACTGCATAGTATAGGATGCTAGTGTTCCATCAGTGGCCCTACACTCTTGTCCGCCTGCCATGCTATACTACTGGGCCGTGATCACTTCGGGAGGTGATCACGGGCATATACTATATACTTTACATAGTTACATTACTTATGGTACTGTTTAGAGATGGGGGCTGAAGGGGCAGGTGGCTCCATCCCGGTAGAGGTGGGCCTGGGTTCCCGACGGCCCCCGACGGTTACTTTGAGGCGGAGTGACAGGGCAGGTTGAGACCACCTAGGAGAGAGGTGGCCTGGCCCTGGTCGGCGTTCGTGGATACTTAACACGCTTAACGAGATCTGGGTATTTGATCTGAGTCTGGCCATTTGGTCTATACGCACTAACCATCTACGCGGGGACAGTTATGGGCACTCGACGTCGTGGTATCAGCCGAAGCACTTCGTGACGCCAGCGACTGAGCGGCGCGCGCCGGGTTGGACCGTGTAACATGACTTCCTTTGTAATGGAGGTTGCTAGGTCTGCTCTCCGGCCGCGTACGCAACGTGCAGGTGTGCTATGGGCGATGGGCCCAGACCCCTGTGCGCTTAGGTTTAGACCGGCGTGCTGGCCTCTCTATTGTGCCTAGGTGGGGCTGCGACATGTTGATCTTCCGCGGCCGGGCATGACCCAGAAAAGTGTGTCCGGCCAAATGGGATCGAGCGTGTTGGGTTATGTGGTGCACCCCTGCAGGGAAGTTAATCTATTCGAATAGACGTGATCTTCGGTAACAGGACGACTTGGAGTTGTACCTTGACCTTATGACAACTAGAACCGGATACTTAATAAAACACACCCTTTCAAGTGCTAGATACAACCGGTGATCGCTCTCTCACAGGGCGACGAGGGGAGGATCATCGGTTAGGATTATGCTATGCGATGCTACTTGGAGGACTTCAGTCTACTCTCTTCTACATGTTGCATGATGGAGGTGGCCAGAAGCGTAGTCTTCGACAGGATTAGCTATCCCCCTCTTATTCTGGCTTTCTGCAGTTCAGTCCACCGATATGGCCCTTTACACATTTACCCATGCATATGTAGTGTAGCTCCTTGCTTGCAAGTACTTTGGATGAGTACTCACGGTTGCTTTCTCCCTCTTTTCCCCCTATCCCTTCTACCTGGTTGTCGCAACCAGATGTTGGAGCCCAGGATCCAGACGCCACCGTCGACGACGACTCCTACTACACCGGAGGTGCCTACTACTACGTGCTGCCCGCTGACGACGACCAGGAGTAGTTAGGAGGATCCCAGGCAGGAGGCATGCGCCTCTTTTGATCCGTATCCCAGTTTGTGCTAGCCATCTTATGGCAACTTGTTTAACTTATGTCTGTACTCAGATATTGTTGCTTCCGCTGACTCGTCTATGATCGAGCTCTTGTATTCGAGCCCTCGAGGCCCCTGGCTTGTAATATGATGCTTGTATGACTTATTTTATTGGTAGAGTTGTGTTGTGATATCTTCCTGTGAGTCCCTGATCTTGATCGTACACGTTTGCGTGTATGATTAGTGTACGGTCAAATTGGGGGCGTCACAACAAACCTCAGTTTACGGACCTAGTCCGCATAATTACTACTATCAACTTTCAACTAAATTTTCTCTAGGAACATATCTAAACAGTAGAACTGAAGCGCGAGCTATGACATAATTTGCGAAGACCTTTTGACTATGTTCAGGATAATTAAGTTCATCTTGTGAACTCCCACTCAGATAGACATCCCTCTAGTCATCTAAGTGATTACATGATCCGAATCAACTAGGTCGTGTCCGATCATCACGTGAGACGGACTAGTCATCATCGGTGAACATCTTCATGTTGATCGTATCTACCATATGACTCATGCTCGACCTTTCAGTCTTCTGTGTTCCGAGGCCATGTCTGTACACATGCTAGGCTCGTCAAGTCAACCTAAGTGTTTCGCGTGTGTAAATCTGTCTTACACCCGTTGTATGTGAACGTTAGAATCTGTCACACCCGATCATCACGTGGTGCTTCGAAACAACGAACTGTCGCAACGGTGCACAGTTAGGGGGAACACTTTCTTGAAATTTTAATGAGGGATCATCTTATTTACTACCGTCGTTCTAAGTAAACAAGATGCAAAAACATGATAAACATCACATGCAATCAAATAATAGTGACATGATATGGCCAATATCATATAGCTCCTTTGATCTCCATCTTGGGGCTCCATGATCATCTTGTCACCGGCATGACACCATGATCTCCATCATCATGATCTCCATCATCATGATCTCCATCATCGTGTCTTCTTGAAGTTGGCTCGTCATCTATTACTTCTACTACTATGGCTAACGCTTTAGAAATAAAGTAAAGTAATTACATGACGTTTATGTTGACACGCAGGTCATAAATAAATTAAGACAACTCCTATGGCTCATGCCGGTTGTCATACTCGTCGACATGCAAGTCGTGATTCCTATTACAAGAACATGATCAATCTCATACATCACATATATCATTCATCACATCCTTTTGGCCATATCACATCACATAGCATACCCTGCAAAAACAAGTTAGACGTCCTCTAATTGTTGTTTGCATGTTCTACGTGGCTGCTATGGGTTTCTAGCAAGAACGTTTCTTACCTACGCAAAAACCACAACGTGATATGCCAATTGCTATTTACCCTTCATAAGGACCCTTTTCATCGAATCCGATCCGACTAAAGTGGGAGAGACAGACACCCGCTAGCCACCTAATGCAACTAGTGCATGTCAGTCGGTGGAACCGGTCTCACGTAAGCGTACGTGTAAGGTTGGCCCGGGCCGCTTCATCCCACGATGCCGCCGAATCAAGATAAGACTAGTAACGGCAAGCATATTGAACAAAATCAACGCCCACAACTACTTTGTGTTCTACTCGTGCATAGAAACTACGCATAGACCTAGCTCATGATGCCACTGTTGGGGAACGTAGCATAAATTCAAAATTTTCCTACGTGTCACCAAGATCTATCTATGGAGTCATCTAGCAACGAGGGAGGAGTGGATCTACATACCCTTGTAGATCACGCGCGGAAGCGTTCAAGAGAACGGGGTTGATGGAGTCGTACTCGTCGTGATCCAAATCACCGATGATCCTAGCGCCGAACGGACGGCACCTCCGCGTTCAACACACGTACGGAGCAGCGACGTCTCCTCCTTCTTGATCTAGCAAGGGGGAAGGAGAGGTTAATGGAGATCCAGCAGCACGACGGCGTGGTGGTGAAAGTAGCGGGAGTCCAACAGGGCTTCGCCAAGCGCTCCGGGAGGAGGGAGATGTGTCATGGGAGGGAGAGGGAGGCGCCAGGGCTTGGGTATGGTTGCCCTCCCTTCCCCCCACTATATATAGGGCCAAGGGAGAGGGGGGAGGCGCAGCCTTGCCCCTTCCTCCAAGGAAGGGTGCGGCCAAAGGGGGGGGAGGAGTCCATCCTCCCCAAGGCACCTCGGAGGTGCCTTCCCCCTTTAGGACTCTCCCCTCCTCTTGTCCCTTTGGCGCATGGGCCTCTAGGGGCTGGTGCCCTTGGCCCATATAGGCCAAGGCGCACCACCTACAGCCCATGTGGCCCCCCGGGGCAGGTGGCCCCACCCGGTGGACCCCCGGGACCCTTCTGGTGGTCCCGGTACAATACCGGTGACCCCGAAACTTGTCCCGATGGCCGAAATAGCACTTCCTATATATAATTCTTTACCTCCGGACCATTCCGGAACTCCTCGTGACGTCCGGGATCTCATCCGGGACTCCGAACAACTTTCGGGTTACTGCATACTAATATCTCTATAACCCTAGCATCACCGAACCTTAAGTGTGTAGACCCTACGGGTTCGGGAGACATGCAGACATGACCGAGATGACTCTCCGGTCAATAACCAACAGCGGGATCTGGATACCCATGTTGGCTCCCACATATTCCAGGATGATCTCATCGGATGAACCACGATGTCAAGGACTTAATCAATCCCGTATACAATTCCCTTTGTCTAGCGGTACGATACTTGCCCGAGATTCGATCGTCGGTATCCCGATACCTTGTTCAATCTCGTTACCGGCAAGTCTCTTTACTCGTTCCGTAACACATCATCCCGTGATCAACTCCTTGATCACATTGTGCACATTATGATGATGCCCTACCGAGTGGGCCCAGAGATACCTCTCCGTTTACACGAGTGACAAATCCCAGTCTCGATTCGTGCCAACCCAACAGACACTTTCGGAGATACCCGTAGTGTACCTTTATAGCCACCCAGTTACGTTGTGACGTTTGGCACACCCAAAGCACTCCTACGGTATCCGGGAGTTGCACAATCTCATGGTCTAAGGAAATGATACTTGACATTTAGAAAAGCTTTAGCATACGAACTACATGATCTTTGTGCTAGGCTTAGGATTGGGTCTTTGTCCATTACATCATTCTCCTAATGATGTGATCCCGTTATCAATGACATCCAATGTCCATGGTCAGGAAACCGTAACCATCTATTGATCAACGAGCTAGTCAACTAGAGGCTTACTAGGGACATGGTGTTGTCTATGTATCCACACATGTATCTGAGTTTCCTATCAATACAATTCTAGCATGGATAATAAATGATTATCATGAACAAGGAAATATAATAATAACTAATTTATTATTGCCTCTAGGGCATATTTCCAACAACATTTTCTTTCATGTACTTAGCATAAGGATTCAGTTTAAGCATATCAGTTAATCGCATACGCAAAAAGATAGGTCTAATCATTTCAGCAAAGCGCTCAAAATCCTCATCATCCTTTCTCTTGGATGGTTTGAGAGGGAAAGGCATGGGTTTCTGAACCCATGGTTCTCTTTCTTTACCATGTTTCCTAGCAACAAAGTCTTTCTTATCATAACGTTGATTCTTTGATTGTGGGTTATCAAGATCAACAACAGGTTCAATTTCTATATCATTATCATTACTAGGTTGAGCATCAACATGAACATTATCATTAACATTATCACTAGTTTCAAGTTCATTACCAGATTGTGTTTCAGCATCAGAAATAGAAATATCATTTGGATTCTCAGCTGTTTCAGTAATGGGTTCACTAGAAGCATGCAAAGTCCTATCATTTTTCTTTTTCTTCCTTTTAGAAGTACTAGGTGCATCTATATTATTTCTCTGAGAATCTTGCTCAATTCTCATAGGGTGGCCTTCGGGATACAAAGGTTCCTGAGTCATTCTACTAGTTCTAGTAGCCACTCTAACAACATAATCATTATTCTTATTATTCAATTCATTGAGCAAATCATTTTGAGCTTTAAGTACTTGTTCTACTTGAGTGGTAATCATAGAAGCATGTTTACTAATAAGTTTAAGTTCACCTTTGACATTAGCCATATAATCACCCAAGTGTTCAAGCATATCAGCACTGTGTTTTAATTCTCTACCAAAATAAGCATTGAAGTCTTCTTGCTTAACCACAAATTTATCAAACTCATCTAAGCATGTGCTAGCAAACTTAGTAAGTGGGATTTCAGCTTTATCATATCTATAGAGAGAATTTACCTTTACTACCTGTGTCGGGTTATCAAGACCATGTATTTCTTCAATAGGAGGTAAATTCTTAACATCTTCACCTTTAATACCCTTTTCTTTCATGGATTTCTTTGCCTCTTGCATATCTTCAGGACTGAGAAATAGAACACCTCTCTTCTTCGGAGTTGGTTTAGGAATAGGCTCAGGAAGTGTCCAATTATTTTCATTAGTCAACATATTATTCAATAAAATTTTAGCTTCATCTGGTGTTCTTTCCCTGAAAACAGAACCAACACAACTATCCAGGTAATCTCTGGAAGCATCGGATAGTCCATTATAAAAGATATCAAGTGTTTCATTTTTCTTAAGCGGATGATCAGGCAAAGCATTAAGTAATTGGAGAAGCCTCCCCCAAGCTTGTGGGAGACTCTCCTCTTCAATTTGCACAAAATTATATATATCCCTTAAAGCAGCTTGTTTCTTATGAGCAGGGAAATATTTAGCAGAGAAGTGATAAATCATATCATGGGGACTACGCACACAACCAGGATCAAGAGAATTAAACCATATCTTAGCATCACCCTTTAATGAGAACGGAAATATTTTAAGGATATAAAAGTAGCGAGTTCTCTCATCTTTAGTGAATAGGGTGGCTATATTATTTAATTTAGTAAGATGTGCCACAACAGTTTCAGATTCATAGCCATAAAAAGGATCAGATTCAACCAAAGTAATTATATCAGGATCAACTGAGAATTCATAATCCTTATCGGTAACACAGATAGGTGAAGTAGCAAAAGCAGGGTCAGTTTCATTCTAGCATTAAGGGATTGCTGCTTCCATTTAGTTAATAACCTCTTTAGATCATATCTATCATTGCAAGCTAAAATAGCTCTAGCAGATTCTTCATCCAGAACATAACCCTCAGGAACAACAGGTAATTCATATTTATTAGGGGGGAGTCTTCATCATCACTTTCATCAATATTATCAGTTTCAATAATTTCATTCTCTCTAACCCTAGCAAGTTGTTCATCAAGAAATTCACCAAGTGGCATAGTAGTATCAAGCATAGAGGCAGTTTCATCATAAGTATCTGAAGGAAATATGCCCTAGAGGCAATAATAAAGTTATTATTTATTTCCTTATATCATGATAAATGTTTATTATTCATGCTAGAATTGTATTAACCGGAAACATAATACATGTGTGAATACATAGACAAACAGAGTGTCACTAGTATGCCTCTACTTGACTAGCTCGTTAATCAAAGATGGTTATGTTTCCTAACCATAGACAAAAGAGTTGTTATTTGAGTAACGAGGTCACATCATTAGTTGAATGATCTGATTGACATGACCCATTCCATTAGCTTAGCACCTGATCGTTTAGTATGTTGCTATTGCTTTCTTCATGACTTATACATGTTCCTATAACTATGAGATTATGCAACTCCCGTTTGCCGGAGGAACACCTTGGGTGCTACCAAACGTCACAACGTAACTGGGTGATTATAAAGGAGCATTACAGGTGTCTCCAAAAGTAGATGTTGGGTTGGCGTATTTCGAGATAAGGATTTGTCACTCCGATTGTCGGAGAGGTATCTCTGGGCCCTCTCGGTAATGCACATCACATAAGCCTTGCAAGCACTGCAACTAATATGTTAGTTGTGAGATGATGTATTACGGAACGAGTAAAGAGACTTGCCAGTAACGAGATTGAACTAGGTATTGGATACCGATGATCGAATCTCGGGCAAGTAACATACCGATGACAAAGGGAACAGCGTATGTTGTTATGCGGTCTGACCGATAAAGATCTTCGTAGAATATGTAGGAGCCAATATGGGCATCCAGGTCCCGCTATTGGTTATTGACCGGAGACGTGTCTCGGTCATGTCTACATTGTTCTCGAACCCGTAGGGTCCGCACGCTTAAGGTTACGATGACAGTTATATTATGAGTTTACATGTTTTGATGAACCGAAGGAGTTCGGAGTCCCGGATGAGATCGGGGACATGACGAGGAGTCTCGAAATGGTCGAGACGTAAAGATTCATATATTGGATGATATGGTTAGGCCAAGGGGTCAAGCCCATGAGGCTTTAGATCGATGCAAAAAGGAGTTTTGCGGAGGCCAGGGGGCCAAACGCCGGAGACCCTGGCGTCTGGCCCTGGGCCAGACACCGAGGCCCATGGCGTCTGGGCCAGACGCCAAGGATTGTGGCGTTTGGTCCTGGAGTCCGAGTGGGACTCTTGCCTTTCGGGCAAAACCAACTTTGAGGAGGCTTTTGCTCCAAGTTTCGACCCCGGGGCTCAACATATAAATAGAGGGGCAGGGCTAGCACCAAAGACACAACAAGTTGATCCACGTGATCTATTCCTTAGCCGTGTGCGGTGCCCCCTGCCACCATATACCTCGATAATACTGTAGCGGAGTTTAGGCGAAGCCCTGCTGCTGTAGTTCATCAAAATCGTCACCACGCCGTCGTGCTGACGGAACTCTTCCCCGACACTTTGCTGGATCGGAGTCCGGGGATCGCCATCGAGCTGAACGTGTGCTCGAACTCGGAGGTGCCGTAGTTTCGGTGCTTGATCGGTTGGATCGTGAAGACGTACGACTACTTCCTCTACGTCGTGTCATCGCTTCCGCAGTCGGTCTGCGTTGGGTACGTAGACAACACTCTCCCCTCGTTGCTATACATCACCATGATCTTGCGTGTGCGTAGGAATTTTTTTTGAAATTACTACGAAACCCAACAGTATCATGTATAGTGGAAGTGGCATCATTAATAACATGCGACATATCAGAATGAATAGCAGAAGCAGGTTTAGGTGTCGCAAGCTTACTCAAAACAGAAGGTGAATCAAGTGCAGAGCTAGATGGCAGTTCCTTACCTCCCCTCGTAGTTGAGGGATAAATCTTGGTTTTTGGATCTCTCAAGTTCTTCATAATGATAAGCAGATATAAATCCCAAGTGACTCAAAGAATAGAGCTATGCTCCCCGTCAACGGCGCCAGAAAATAGTCTTGATAACCCACAAGTATAGGGGATCGCAACAGTTTTTGAAGGTAGAGTATTCAACCCAAATTTATTGATTAGACACAAGGGGAGCCAAAGAATATTCTTAAGTATTAGCAGCTGAGTTGTCAATTCAACCACACCTGGAAACTTAACATCTGCAGCAAAGTATTTAGTAACAAAGTAATAGGATAATAGTGGTAACGATAGCAAAAGTAATGGTAGCAAAAGTAATGTTTTTGGTATTTTGTAGTGATGATAGCAATAGCAACGGAAAAGTAAATAAGCGAAGAACAATATATGGAAAACTCGTAGGCAATGGATCGGTGATAGAGAATTATGCTGGATGCGGTTCATCATGTAACAGTCATAACCTAGGGTGACACAGAACTAGCTCCAATTCATCAATGTAATGTAGGCATGTATTCCGAATATAGTCATACGTGCTTATGGAAAAGAACTTGCATGACATCTTTTGTCCTACCCTCCCGTGGCAGCGGGGTCCTAGTGGAAACTAAGGGATATTAAGGCCTCCTTTTAATAGAGTACCGGACCAAAGCATTAACACATGGTGAATACATGAACTCCTCAAATTACGGTCATCACCGGGAGTGGTCCCAATTATTGTCACTTCGGGGTTGCCTGATCATAACACATAGTAGGTGACTATAGACTTGCAAGATAGGATCAAGAACTCTCATATATTGATGAAAACATAATAGGTTCAGATCTGAAATCATGGCACTCGGGCCCTAGTGACAAGCATTAAGCATAGCAAAGTCATAGCAACATTAATCTCAGAACATAGTGGATACTAGGGATCAAACCCTAACAAAACTAACTCGATTACATGATAAATCTCATCCAACCCATCACCGTCCAGCAAGCCTACGATGGAATTACTCACACACGGCAGTGAGCATCATGAAATTGGTGATGGAGGATGGTTGATGATGACGATGGCGACGGATTCCCCTCTCCGGAGCCCCGGACGGACTCCAGATCAGCCCTCCCGAGAGGTTTTAGGGCTTGGCGGCGGCTCCGTATCGTAAAACGTGATGAATCCTTCTCCTTTATTTTTCTCCCCGAAAGCAAATATATAGAGTTGGAGTTGAGGTCAGAGGAGCTCCAGGGGGCCCACGAGGTAGGGGGCGCGCCTAGGGGGGCAGGCACGCCCCCACCCTCGTGGCTAGGGTGTGGGCCCCCTGGTCTTCATCTTTTGCAAGGACTTTTTATTATTTCCAAAAAGACGTTCTATGAAGTTTCAGGTCATTCTGAGAACTTTTGTTTATGCACATAAATAACACCATGGCAATTCTGCTGAAAACAGCGTCAGTCCGGGTTAGTTCCATTCAAATCATGCAAGTTAGAGTCCAAAACAAGGGCAAACGTGTTTGGAAAAGTAGATACGACGGAGCCGTATCAGAACCTAGTCCAGAGTTTGCGGGCTGACTCTTCGGGTTGCTGGACTATATGACTAAGGTCATTGGTGTTCAGAGGCCAGACATAGGTACCTTGAAAGCTGTCTCTAAAGGCATCCTCCAGATCTTCCCAGCTACCAATGGAGTTCTCTAGGAGGCTGTTTAACCAGTGTCGTGCTGGTCCTTTCAGCTTTAAGGGGAGGTATTTGATGGCGTGGAGATCATCGTCGCGAGCCATGTGAATATGGAGAAGAAAGTCCTCAATCCATACCGCGGGATCGGTCGTTCTATCATATGCTTCAATGTTTACAGATTTAAACCCTTCTGGGAACTGGTGTTGCATTACCTCATTGGTAAAGCATAAGGGGTGTGCGGCGCCTCTGTATCGGGCAACGTCGTGACGGAGTTCGGATGACATCCATATTCGGTTTTCGGCCCGGGAGAGGTTATGCTTGTCGCGCTAGGCTTGATGACCGTCATCTCGTGTTGGGTCACGCCCCCTCGATCCATAGATTGATTTGGCCTGACCGACTCTATTGTCCAGGTCCTAGCGTAAGTCGTAGGTATAGCCCGGAGCTGCTACCTCTTTGCCTCGACGGCGAGGTGGTAGGGGTTGGTGTTCGGCACAAGCAACCGCTTTATCTCGCCCACGTGGTGGTCGGTCTGGTTCATCAGTGTGGTCATATCTTGACGGTATTGGCTCAAGGGCCTCGTCGTCAAATTATGGTAGTAACCGACACTTTGGATAACTCTTTGTTGGGTGCTCGAGGCCGTATTCTTCGCCAGCTAGGACTTGGGTCCATCTGCCATTGAGGGTATCCTGTTCAGCTTTAGAGCTGTTGTTGCTTCTTCTTTAGGCTTTGCGCAGTTGCGATTAGCTGACGCTTAAAGCGCTCTTGCTCGAGGGGTTCCTCTGGCACGATGAAGTCTTCGTTGCCGAGGCTGACGTCATCCTCGGAGATCGGTAGATAGTTACTATCTTCCGAGTCCTCATTCCTGACTGGCTCGTCGGGGTTGACTTGTCCCTCCTCCCATTCATCCTGCTCGGACGCAGGCTCGACCGGGTCTTCGGGATTTTTGGCATCGCCCGGGGTGTTATTTTCTCCACTGCCGGTGTCGCTTTCCTTTTTGTGACGCGATTTTGAGCGGCGCCTCTGACGTCGATGCTTTGGTGGTACCTCAGCGGGCTTGTCCTTGGTCGGATCTTTCCTACCTTCTTCGTCGTCCTCTTTGGGTGTATCCACCATATAAACATCATATGTGTAGGTAGTCGTCCAATGCCTGGTGAATGGCGGGTCTTGGCTTTGTTTGTCTCCGACATCTTCGTCCACACCGTCGATGTCTTCAGAGGCGTAGTCTAGCATGTCAGTCAAATACTCGACAATGGCTATTAAGTGGGTGGTGGGTGGGATGTAAAATTCCCTGCTCTCAGCCCCTAGTCCTGGTTGGGTGTAGTTCGGAGGCGATACTTCCGTAATGGCGAGGGATCGCATTAAGTCCAAGGCCTCGTTTAAGAGCGAAGGCCGGACGGGGAACCGAGGACTGTAGGGCTAGGCACGACAGATTCTGCCAGGCTGTGCTCACTAGATTCAGACCTTGATAGTTTGGAGTTTGCATCCTGAGGCGGGTTCGGCTCCCCGATGACAGGGAGGGTCTTGCTTGATTCCAGGCTCGCCGAAGACATAGTTGCCTCCGGGTCTCTGGAGAAAAGTTCCATAGTAGGAGAGAGTCCGGTGGGTTTCAGATACCCATCTTCGGATGAAGTAGTCTACCCTGGATCTAAGGCTAGGGCAGGGATGATAGTTGGTCCTTGAGTGGTGCATGGTGACGGGTCCGATAGGTTTTCCTCTTGGAGCAGAGGAACAATTGTCGAGGCCGTGAACCCTTCGAAGATCAGGTCTCCTCGGATGTCGGCAACGTAATTCAGGCTCCCGAATCTGATCTGATGACCAGGGGCGTAGTTGTCGATCTGTTTGTGGTGACCAATCGAATTAGCACGCAGAGCG
Organism: Triticum dicoccoides; assembly: GCF_002162155.2. Classification (NCBI taxonomy): domain Eukaryota; kingdom Viridiplantae; phylum Streptophyta; class Magnoliopsida; order Poales; family Poaceae; genus Triticum; species Triticum dicoccoides. Next base: position 513,171,546 of record NC_041380.1, read on the forward strand.
AAGCCGCCAAACACAAAAAGTTGACCGGGAAGGAAGGTTTCCCCAGAAACAGCATCGTTGTTGACGATTGAACGAGCCATCGAACCTTCTGCCGATGACATAGTGGAACTCTCAATGAAAGCACCAATGTCGGTGTCAAAACCGGCCGATCTCGAGTAGGGGGTCCCGGACTGTGTGTCTAAGGATCAAAGGTAACAGGAGACAAAGGGGACCTGAAGTTTACCCAGGTTTGGGCCCTCTTAATGGAGGTAAAACCCTACTTCCTGCTTGATTGACTTTGATGAGTATATGGATTATAAGTGTTGATCTACCTCGAGATCGTAATGGCTAAACCCTAGCTGTCTAGCCTATATGAATTCCGATAGCCTCTACGGACTAAACCCTATAGTTTATATAGATACCGAGGGGCCTAGGGTTGTACAGAGTCGGTTTACAGAGGAAGGAAACTATACACCCAGACGCCAATCTTGCCATCCACTCAAAGGAGAGTCCCATCCGGACATGGGGGAAGGCCTTCTACCTTATATCTTCACCACCCATCAGTCCTACCCATATCACACAGCCCACCCGAGGACCCCATAATCCAGGACTCCCTCAGTGGCAAAGCCACCTTTCATCATTTTTATACATGTTCGGATGGGACTCTCCTTTGAGTCGTGAAGAGGCCTGCATGACTTAGGAATGGAGATGTGCTAGAACCCTGGGTTCTTCCTTATATAATTAATGATATTTTCATTCTAATACTCTATCCGAGAGTTCTCAATATTTAGCAAAGTTGTTCCTATCAAACAGATAAAAACTTGATCAAATGACAAAGGCATTGTTTGTGGAGAAAGAGGTGGCTTTTCCCAAATGAAACATTTGATTTGTGTAACAGGAGAAAGATTTCCCACTCCTTAGCCATAAAGATATGTGGCCATGAAAAAGGGAGGGGATTCAGTGGAACAGGATTGGCTGGGCGGTAGAGTCGTGGAAACACTTGTTGATTCCTATTTTGGACCCTAGCTCCATGGAACAATATGCTACTGCGGAAACATGGAAGAATTGCAATCTTAGATCAAAACACTATGTGTGTAAAGCTTGATAAGGGTCAGTTACTTGTACATTTGATTAGTATGAACCTATACTCATGTGTCCTCGAGAACGCTTTGCTTACTACTCTGTATAAGAGAACTTTCAGGCTTGTCCTTTGCTATAAAAAGGATTGAACTACCTTGCTGCCCTTTGTTACTACTGTTACTTGCTACTTGTTACGAATTATCTTGCTACAAAACTATCTGTTACCACTACTTTTAGTACTTGCAGAGAATACCTTGCAGAAAACCGTTTGTTATTTTCTTATGCTCCTCGTTGGGTTCAATACTCTTATTTATCGAAAAGACTACAATCTATACCTGTGGGTCATTATTAATCTTTTTTTGATCGCTCGGGTCATTATTAATCTTATATGAACCTCTAAATCTACTGTATTTTTCACTGCCGTGGTCTATCTTTTCAGGGTCACTGATTCGTGAGCCCTTGTGTAACGTAGAAAATATCAAGTCATAGCCGAGGGTCTGCCCATAAGGACACAGACGCACACGGCTGAGATGGCTCGCACGATGCCTATTCAATTGTTGCTCCTGTGTTCGACCCCCATTAACGGCATTATATTTCACCCTTCGTTTTGCAAATAAACCAGACACTGACATACAGGCCCCGAGGTGTCCTACATGTCTATATATTTCACTATTACACGTGAGTCCTGGATGCCCCATGCGTCAGTATATGCGCCAGGTAACGGACACCTACATTGACCCGACGGAATCACTCCGTTTTGGATATTTTTGAGTGTGGGACGAGTGATGGAGAGCAGAAGTGAGGGACACTAGCTGAATGGGGCAAAATTAAGGAATACTAAGTAACTGAGGGCACAAAAATAGAAATCCCCATATTTATATGAAATCTAATCACGAATTTCATCCAATTTGTTGAAAAAAAGTTTGAAATGTATGCGGTTATTATGGTTGAATGACGGTTTTCCGCATCCGTGTCTGCGGACTGATCACCTTCTACTCGTGGACGTAAGTGGAAGGAAAATTACAAGTTGCCGCTGGAGATGCTCTTAGCCCATCGACATCGTACTAGCAGCTCCATTTGCATCGACAAAAAAAACCTCACTTTGCATCGTTAATGTTTTCTTTGTTGGAAGCTCAAACTGGCACCCGACACGCTCCGGATCCGGCACTTTTTATCCGATAGGCGGGGGTGCGTAAACACCCAGGCCCATTTCCGTCCTATGGTGGGCCCATTGCCCCCCGTCGCCCACGGTTTCGCATCAGGGCCCTCCCGTCAGTTTCTTCCTTCTCCTCCACTTCCACTCCCACCGTGGCTGCCTCCGCCGTCGCCTCCTCCTCCCTTCCCCAATGGCAGGCGCCAGCCTCAGCCTCAGCCAGCTCTGACCGCCGCGCGGGGCCTTGATCCGGCGCCAGGCGGGCGGGAATCGCGCGGGTGCCCCGTTCAATTCGGCGCGGACTCCAGCTGGGAGGTCGGAGCGGCGGAGATCCGGTCGCCGGACTTGCCTCCAATCCGCTGGTCGCCGTCGTCTCCGGAAGACAAGTCGAGGTTGGGTTAACGTTCCTTGCGCGCTCGTCCCATCTGTGCTCGTGTTTTCCTTCCCATGCCACTCTGTTCATGAACGGGTGTGCGATTCTGTCTGATGCAAACATGCTACTGTCTCATAGGAGGGTCGTTCGCCGGCGCGTGCTGCCGCAGTGCGCCGTCTCGTGGATCTGCGGTTCGGCGACTTGTGACCGGGTCTTTGCCGGTGGAAAGGGGGCTGCTTTGGGCACCGTTGTTCCCGAGGTGTTTGTCCCCATAGGGGCGACCAGTCCAAGAGACCGCCGGTTCATGATTCAGGCAATGGCGTCGCAGTCGCAGGCAGGAGGCGGTGGCGGCGGCGGCTATGCCGGCCCAGGGCAGCGCGGGCAGGCGCAGCAGGGCCTGGCGAGGCAAGGTTCCCTGTACAGCCTTACCCTCGATGAGGTGCAGAGCCAGCTGACAGAGCCTTTGCTTAGTATGAACCTCGACGAGCTGCTCAAGAGTGTGTTTCCTGATGGCGTGGATCCTGTCGGCGGCGTCGCCGGCCAGTCTGAGCCGGCCCCGGGCCTGCTTCGCCAGGGGAGCATCACCATGCCTCCGGACCTGAGCAAGAAGACGGTGGACGAGGTGTGGAAGGGCATCCAGGATTCGCCGAAGAGAAGTGGCGAGGAGGGTAGTCGGCGGAGGCGGGAGAGGCAGCCGACCTTTGGGGAGATGACACTTGAGGATTTCCTGGTGAAAGCTGGAGTTGTCGCTGAAGGGCATTTGAAGGATCCGATTGACTTGCCAGCTAACATGGGTGCGGTTGGGAGCAGTGTAATTGAGGCTGCTGCGCCCAATTTGAACCCCGGAGCGCATTGGTTACAGCAGTACCTGGAGCCCCAGCATCCACGCATGGCAGGTCCTTTCATGGCAAGTCATTTGGGTCCTCAGCCATTGTCTGTTGCTACAGGTGCTATCATGGAACCAATTTACCCGGATGGCCAGATTACGTCACCAATGCTCGATGCGCTTTCTGATCCTCAGACACCTAGGCGCAAGCGTGGTGCCTCAGATGGTGTAACTGATAAAGTCGTAGAAAGAAGGCAGAAGAGAATGATAAAAAACAGGGAATCAGCTGCACGGTCCAGAGCGAGGAAGCAGGTCTACAGCTATTGTCCTGTCTATTCCTGTTTTCCTACGCATTGTTTATGCCCTGTTATAATGTTATGATTGCAGCATCAAAACTTTGTGAAAAGTTATTGTTGAATGTATCGATTTAAGTATTTGTATTACATTTTTTAGTCTCAAATTGCAAGAGTATCATTAGGTACTCCCTTCCGTTTCTTTTACTTCGCATATAAGATTTGTTTGAAGTCAAACTTCATAAAGTTTGAGCAAATTTATATAAAAAATATCAACATCTACAATACTAAAGTTATACAGTATGAAAATTAATTTCATGATGCATCTAATGATATTGATTTTGTATTGCGAATGTTGATATTTGTTTCCTATAAAGTTGGTCAAAATTTACAAAGTTTGACTTCAGACTAAACTTATATGCAGAGTAAAAAGAATCGACTATGCCAGTGGAGTAGCCTATTGAGTTATTCTCATTCCATGTCACTCTACTATATTAATAAAAATATAGCAATAACCTATTGCATTCTACTTGGCAGGCTTATACTAATGAGCTTGAAAACAAGGTGTCTCGTCTAGAAGAGGAGAACGAGAGGTTGAAGAAGCAGAAGGTACTTTGTCTTCTGTTACTGTAACACTGTTACTTTTCGCCCCTTCTTTTTGGTGGAGGGGATATTTAACTACAGCATTCCACTATGCATTGTAGTGAACCCAAGTTATTGTAACAATGTTTTTATTCAGGTAGTAAGCTATTTTGTTTCACACTAGTCGATCGTTCAACTTCTTTTTTACTTGGGCTCAATAATATCATGTGTAATAAGTGCACTATACTGATGTGATCATGTTAGTTAATTCCATAGTACGACCACCCACACAACTCATTTAGTATGATTTGCAGACCTGTATCTATATTGTCACTGCTGAACCCCATATGATCATTGCTACTTTTTTTTGTCCAGTATTGTTGAGAAAACTATGTTAGTTACCAGGCTGACAGACAGATGCAGTGATCTCATTGTTTGTTTTTTATGTTCAAATATCTATTGGAGGCTATGTAATGAAAGTGGAGTCTCAAAGTTATTTTTCTTGCTTACACTAACTAAGTTTTGGCATTGACTTTGTGCTACACTTTTTTACAAGGCCAAACATACCATAATGTATATAAACCAACTGAATGGAGCTAGTTTTTGTTAGCTTGAACTTAGTAATTTTTGGAGATATAAGCAGCTGGTCATTCGAATTTAGAGGAAACTCTTATGAAGTTCTCGAGCATCTTATTTAATTGAATATACCCTACTGAATGTATTGACCGATGTAGTTAGGCTAAGCATGTCGATGTTTTGCATTGTGAACTTGATATGTGCATGGCTACAACAATTTTAATGATATGGAAGCAGAAAAACTGCTATTTAATGACTTGTAGTGGGGTTTGTCTATATAAGATATATAGTTGCAAGCACATATGTTGTACTCTATTGTTTCGGTTGCTTCTTAGTAGTTCTTATTAGTTAACAATGCGAGTGATTTCAGCACTACATGCTATTCCTAATAAGCAGTTTGTACGAAGAACTGCAGCATTAATTCATAGAACTTTATTGCCCTTCTCTACAGTGTAGCAATTCAGTAAGATGCTTGGCGCCCTTACGGCATTTGCTTTGGTTGATCAAAACTAAGTTGCTGCTGAGAATTGAATATATAGATAGGTTATCTTGATGAACTTTTGTTTGAATCAATGAATCATGGCTCTATACTTGGCGAGTTAGCAGTGTAATAGAATTGCTTCCCTGTAGTCCTCCGTACAATCTAAAAATGAAAACCCAGTTCTTTATACAATTGACAAACCTGGAGTTACCCAACAGATTGCAGTCCTTCATGAAAGTAAAATAAACACATATCATGAACATTGACAGGAACCACACTTAACAAACAGATCAACATTGGAAATGAATACATTAGACTTTGTACTCACTAAATCATAATCACACGTGAAGCAACAGAGCACCGGGTAAAAGAAAACCACAGAGAGTGCAATTCCATTTGGTCCTTGCAATGGGTGCCTGCCATTTATCTGTTAAGACCACATCACCTAAAGATGATGCTGGTGATATTAATCATATCTAGCAATATTTGTAGTCCTGTTCTTTTTTTGCCAAACACAATGATACTGAGATTTCATTGGTCATTACTTTGTCGCTATAAATATTTTTTTGTCAGCATGATGTAATTGACTCTTGTTCTTCAATTCAGCAAACAATATCCTCACACTTCTTTTGGATGCTAAGCACTCCCTCTCTAAACAATATCCCCACACTTCTTTTGGATGCCAAGTAGCTTATATTATGTTATATTGATGTCATTTCTGACGCCTTCCATTTCATATTATGTTATATTGATGTCATGTCTGACGCCTTCCATTTCATGATAATTTCAGGAGTTGGACATGATGATAACCTCCGCGCCTCCCCCAGAACCCAAGTATCAACTCCGGAGAACAAGTTCTGCCCCTGTTTGACGTCGATAGTAAATTTTGTAGAATTACACCGCTCATATGGTTAACGTGGTTGTGGTAGAAACAGTTGGTAGCCTGAGGTGTTGTAGCTTGTCCCAGCCCGGTGGTTCAGAGTTTGTAGATGAGTAGCAGCCCTAGGCGGCCCTTAGCATGTCCCAGATGATCTGTCTGTTCCGAGGCTTTGTCAGTGTGTGTAAATCTGCCAGGTACATGTTTTAATTTTATCAGAGCTCCTTCTTTGTACATGATAAGTTATGTCCGTCTCTATCTCATCATATTGGTCATGTATGTGGGGCCGCCCAAAGAAAGTGTCTTTTCGTTGCTGTTTTAGCTGAGATATCTGGGTGAGAATTTGACAGCCAATTCCTATACGAGTCTTGAAATCAGCGTGAAGTTTGATCGTCATTGTTGATCCATCAATGCCGCAGTGTGTGATGGCAGTTGTACTGCATCATTATCGAAGAAATGGTGCGGTGTGTGACAGCAGTTGTACTGCATCATTAGAACTGCGAAGAACTGCAAAGGCGCTGATCACAAACAAAACATGCATGAAAACGCTTGCGCGCAATTCTGGTTCGCTCCTTCAATAATGTGGAAAATCCACAACCGATTCCAAGTCATTTAAAATCCCATATCCACAATCAATTCAAATGGAACAATGCCTGAATGAAGAAGTCGAATGATCCCAAACATGTAACGAATCAGATCAACTTCGAAGACAAAGCTAACTAAATGAAGATACACCTACAATACTTTCTAACGACACAGTCAAACATATTGGACCACTATGAACACTGCCTTTGCACCCCCAATACATAAAACATCTCCCATTAGTATCACCAGAGTCTTTCCCCCTTTTATGATGCAGAAAACGTCTTCCAGAAGTATCACCAAAGCCTCCTCCCGCCGATACGCCTTGCAAGCTGTATGTCCTTTTGCACTGCAGCAGCAAAAAAAGGAAAAAGGTCAGGTTAACAGGAACATGCTGGTCCATACACAGGGGCGGAGCTATGTAGGGGCAGACCTGGGCCATGGCCCGCCCAGGAATTTGACAAAAAAATATTTTACTACTAATCGTCTTAGCCCAGCCCACTAAGCCCAGCACGCACAGGCTATCCCCCATCGGCCGTCGTCTCCTCGACTCACGCACGCTGCACGCACAGGCTCACGCATGGCTTCCCCAATTGCTCATGCCCTCAGTCTCATACTCATGTAGCCACGCCGCCGTCGTGGACAGGGAACACGGTCCACCGGAGCGCGCCGCCCTCCGTCTCTCGGAGCAACCTCCGCGGCGACGCCCGCCTGGATCTCGCCTCGCCCCTGCCCTGCTCCCTTCCGCCGCCCATGATCCGCCGGAATCCAGCGTGCCGTGCGTGCTGCCGGCGATCCATTCCTGCAGTTGTTCTCCTCCATCTCCAAGTCTCCAAGTCTGGGGCATGACCTGGGCCAGCCCCTTCTCTTTCTATATTCTATCGCTAGCGCCCCCATGATTTGGCCCCTTGCCACACGTACACTTCACAGGTAAAAAAGTTCCCCCAAATTCTAAATTTGATAAGCAATAGCCTTATTTTTCTCATTTGTGTACACCTAGTGATTAGTCCTGCTAGTGATAAATAATAGCCTAATGATTTGATCTTATGCAAATTTCAACATAGGTAGTCATGGGGAAGGAAAATCAGACTTAAAAAGAATTGATTTAGTTTTTAAAAGAAAAAGAGATTACATAACTGAAGTTGAGGATCATTAAGACAAGATTGTGCAATAAGATGGAAGATGAGAACCTGGCTAATAACTTGTTAGTTCACATAGAGGGTGGAATTTTAGAGAACTACAGCCCACAAAGATGTCATTGCAGATTTTATTGCAAGAATGATTGGTTCACATAGAGATTACATAACTGAAGTTGAGGATCATTAAGACAAGATTGTGCAATAAGATGGAAGATGAGAACCTGGCTAATAACTTGTTAGTTCACATAGAGGGTGGAATTTTAGAGAACTACAGCCCACAAAGATGTCATTGCAGATTTTATTGCAAGAATGATTGGAGAGTTGATTTCTATATGAGCAAGTCCATGTCTAATGTCTCGGCACTTTTGTATTAGCTAATTCAATAGTGACTCATGGTTGAACTGTACTTTGGTACATATATATTATATATGTACATATCTGCTAGCTCAATCTTATGACATGGGTCTTTGTAATATGTCCTTATGAGTCAGAATTTGGAAAAAAATGTGCTCTTCTTAAGTTTGGCCCGCCCAACTTTTTCGTTCAAGCTCCGCCACTGTCCATACATCTTCATATATAGTTCCCATTTGTTCAGGAGCATTTATTTGTTAGAATAGCAACAGCCACGATGTGATCATGATTCTAGTGGCATCTATTTGTCACAGTAAAACAGTTTCCAAGTTTTATAAGTAAAAAAAATGTAACTTACAAATAAAATTCTGATTTGATACAATGTTTATCCTTCAGATAAGAAATAAAGTAATCAACCCTGAATTTCCTGCTATAGTAACCAGGTTTTTTTTTGAAACGGAGGCAAAGATTGCCTCATCTATTAATTAAGCAGAAGAGAATTGCCCAGTTAATTATGGAAAACCGGGCAAAAACCAGAACAACAAGGGCCAAGCCCACTCGCATAGACTGAAACACACAGGGCAAAGCCCACCCTTCTCGACAACATGTCGACCTGCGGACAGACAACGCAGCTCCGATTCTGACGGAGAACTCAGAAGAACGAAACCAGGCACGGCTGGCGCCACGGAAGATCGCCGAAAGGACACCTGGAACCAGTCATCGTATACCACAGGGCCTCGCCGCCGCAGCTTCGACTCCACAGCAACAAACAAACCGAGGCAATATCGTGGACACGCCGGAGAAGAGCCGACTATCGCAACCATTGCCGCGTCGCCGACATCGCTCCCACCATCATCGTTGCCACAAAAGTCTGGACGCCACAGTGATTTTCTCGGGGCCGCCGCCCCGACATCCACCGCTCCGTCACGCCCAGCGCAATCAACCGGCATCACCTTCCGGGGCCGCCGCCCCGACGTACCACCGCTCCGCTCGAGCAGCAACGCCGCGCGACCCAGCTGCCCGCAGCCCACGCTGCTCAAGGCAACCGCTCGCAGACCACGAACGTCGCACCACATCCGGGGCCGCCGCCCCGACGCAAAGTCAGACCGCCCCCTCTGGAACGCGTCGACCGGACCGACAAGCCTGCCACCCAAGTGGCCCAAGATTGCCACCCAAGTGAAGGCCGAGCCACCGCCCCGCCCCATGGAGCCGCACCGCGCATCACTTTCCGAGGCCGCCGCCTCGGCGTTCATCAGCCGTCCGGGGCCGCTGCCCCGGCATCCACCAAACCCGACGTAGGAGAAAACCAAACGCACCAAGCACAAGCTAACTCTCCCAAGCAACGCCCCCAAGAGGGAAACGACGAAGACGCCGCCATCGCCCGCTCCGGAAAATCTGGAGCTTAGGTTTTCACCCGAAGAGCCCGAGCCCCACATAGAAGAAGATGAGTTCCACAACGACGCCTCCAAGGAGGGAAACGACGCCCGAAAGCGCCGCCGTCGACGGCACCGACAAAGTCGGGTCAAGGCTTTCGCCCGGAACACACCCCTATGGAGGGCCGCAGATCTGATCCACCCAGAAGCGTGGAGATCATTGGAGCCGTTCCTGTTGCGCCTTGCACTCTCCAACGCCGACCACCAAGCTTCACCGCGCACCACCCTCAGCAGCAGCACCTCAAGCTGCGAATGAGAAGCGAGCGCACACGACACCATGGCCAAAACGCCATGGCTTCCAGCCCGCGGCCGCCGCCCCGCGTCACGCCTGCCTGACGAGCCCTCCTGACGAGCTTCCCTGCCCGGCGCCTCCCGAGCCGAACCACCTCCCGCCCACGCGCCCGACTTGCGCCGCACACAACGCACGCACCGCGCGAGACGCCCGCCCGCACGCATCCGCGCCTCCCCTTGACGGCGCCCCTGCTGGAGCGCCAGATCCCGCGCCCCCTCGGACCGCCCGCGCCGGAGCGAGACCCCCGCCGCGCCGCGACACCCCTCGGACCGCCGGAGCCTCACCAGCCCGAGCTAGAGCCGCGCCCGCGATCCCGCCCAAGCTCGCCGCGCCCGCGCACGAGATGCGCCCTCACGCCTCGCAGAGAGATGCCCCGCCGCCACCCTCCCTGGAGCCAGACCGGGCTTCGCCGGCGAACTCCTCAGGCGGCGGCGAGGTGGGGGGGTGGAGGGAGGAGGGAAGGTGGCGGCGCCGGAGTGGTTCCCCCCGTGCCGCCAGGGAGAGGCGACGCGGGGGTCAGGCCAGATCAGTCGTATAGTAACCAGGTTTGATATCTAATATGCAGTGCACATATACTGTTTGTTTGACTTCTTCATCTTTTTAATGAATTGTTTGATATGTTTGTTCGTGGACAACAGATACGAGGAGCTGCAGAGATATAACAATTGTGGATCCTATCATTTATCATTAGAATTCTTGAACCTTGAAACAACATCAAAACTAGATATCACATCAAATGAAAGCAAAGGTGATCCTGTAATTGAAACTCTTTCATAACTGGCATGTTTCCTTCTGCGCAATATTGTAAAAGAAAGGGAGTTTTCATTCAGTGAGAACTTACTGACGGTAACACGCTTTGCATGGATGGCACAGTGATTTGCCCTTTCAAATACGTCGACGAGGTGATACTCTGCAGCCTGCAGAGGGAAAGGAAAAGGGAATTATGTGTCAATTCAAAGCAAATACACAGGCCAGTGACTAAAAAGTACAACTCATTTCTTAGGCCACACTGAGTATAGTCAACTTTATGTTATTTTTGCTCGTTGTGCAGAAGAAGGCATTTCTGGCAAGAGACGACTAAAGCAAGTCTATTGTGCAAACAACACTCTTGTATAAATGCACAATAAACTTGACTGGTTCTAAAGTACTTTTTGTTGTTGTACTGGTTCTAAAGTACTGGATATAGACATAATCATTTGGCGTTTGGACACATAACCATAACATGCAATTTTCTGGATCACAATATCCTCATCCTGAATCAAAATTGAACGTTACTACCACTTGCTCACCTCTCAGTTACACCCTAAATTCCATAAGACAAATGGAACCTAACCAATAGTCAGTTTTGAGTGTGTGGGCAGGATCATGTTGCAAGATGTGCACAAACACATCTTGACCAAACAACCAGATGTGCACAAACACACAGGATCGACAATCGATACCGTTTTGCTCGTAATCACATTTCAGTTTTGATTTACCAGCCACCAAAACAATACCATGCTGCTAAATAAATATATCAAACTGAATTAATAGCAGAGCATTCAGAAACCATGAATTAAGGCGATACATGTATCTACCCCACAGTTCATGGTTTTCGGATATTGAATTCATCTGCATTGTAGTACTCTAATCAAACCATCAGATCTAATAGTACATGCCAGGTTTTAGCACTGACCTCTTGAATCGCGACGAGCGCTTGGGGAGTCCAGCGGCTGATTTCAGGACAGAAGAAGTCGGTGACCTCCTTGATCTGCAAATTTGTCAGGAACAAAATATTCCAATTACACTCTGCACTGCAGATCGTTTGTAGAGAGAGCGAGAGGATATGACAGACAGAGGTACCCACCAGACGGACAAATGGTGCAAACGGGATGAGAAAGTCGACCGACTTCTGATACCTCCTGATCTCCCGCAGTGCCACCGTGCCTGGCCTGAACCGGTGTGGCTTCCTCTGCTTGGGTTGCCCAGTTGCCCCTGCTCCCACAAGAATAGATACGAGTTAGTCATCACAGACCAAAATAACAACTGCCCGGAAGAGCGCAACCCCCAAACTGAGAACTTTGTGCCACATCCATCATCTTGGTACCGTACAAGATAAACTAAAATCTGGACCAATGAGGCGAAGAAAACTGCCGATCCACTACCCTCTAAGGACAAAGGACAATACTGGGAAATGCATAAAAGTCGCTCCAGAGAAATGTCCGGAACAAGGAAGGAGAAAGAAAAAACAAGCCCCCATCCATCATCTTGCTACTGTACTGGTACAAGATGAACTAAAATCTGGAGCAAGGAAGCGAAGAAACTGCCGATCCAGCCCTCCCGAAGGGTCAAAGAAGAACCGCAACCGCTCCTGGCAGCATTCCCGAGCAATGTGCGCAACAACGAAGGGGGGAGGAAAAAAAACAAGCCCCCGCCCCGCGCACCCCCAAACAAGACGGAAATGGCCCTAAACACGCGGCGGAAAACCGAAAAGCGCAAAGAAGGCCGCACCTTGAGCCCCCCCTGGGGCCGCCGCCCGCCCGGCTCGCCTCTGCATTCCGTCGAACAGGTGACGAGCAAGTCAGACCAAAAAACAGAAAACAAGACGAAACGAAAAGGAAGCGACCCGGGAAGGTCCCGCGCACCGGTGTCGCCGACGTGCCCGCGCCATCTGCAAAGGGAGAGGAAGAGCACATTAGCGTCATGCGTGGGGCGTCCGTCCGTCCATCTCTCGCGACGAAATGGCGACGGCGTTCGCTCGAGAGGCGGGAGACGGGGGGAGGAAAGAGGGAAGGGCTGACCTGTCTCCTGCCGCCGCTGCGCGGGGCGGGGCCCGAGCTGCTTCTTGGGCGGCGCCTTGGTCTTCCTGACGGCCGGGTGCTTGGTGCGGGCCATCGCGTCGGGGCGCGCTGTCGACGGCGGCGGGTCGGCGCGGGGGAGGAGGGAGGGAGGAGTTTCCTTTTTTTGGCGAACCCTGCCGATTGTTTGTTTTACTGCGGCGCGTGGGCTTCCGCTGGAGAGAAAAGCGGGTGGTGGTGGGGTGCGGTGCGGGAGGAGCGGTTACTACTACTAGCGCGAGGCGAGTCGAACGTTGGGCGCGTGGGCCCCGGGCGCCGGTGGGGGGCGGGGTGGGGGCGGAGCGGTTCCCGGAGACACGCGATGCAACTTGCCACATTTCCTCCCCATTTTTTCCCCCTCCCGATTCGTCTAGTGTTACCGTTGGAACAGTGCCTCGCGTTCGGCACAAGTTTCACACATGTCCAAAAGCTAATAAATAAAAGCCAATTAAAAAATTTACTTTTCACTCGTATATCGTCCAACCTTACCTACATTCCCTACATTTTGTTTTATCTGTTTTGATTTTATTTTCTCCCAGTTCTACTTTTCTCCATCGGTTTACCCTAACAACCACCTCATTGCCCTGCCTATTAGTATTTACTTACCAAATAAAATTTATTCTTTTATTTGGTAAGTCAATAAATGTTTACCAAATAAGATATGTATTTTACGTACCCGCATTAATATGGGCTGGTAATCACCTGCTAATCTACTGGAATATTTATGTACGCACGATTATGTAGTTACTCGTATAAAGGATGCTGGAGTAGTCATTCTCGCTCGTGCGCGCCTTGCGTCGATGCTTGCCTAGCATCCTCCCCGCGCTCGATCGGGCCCGGGCGTTCCTCACCGAGCCGGCGTCCCCGGGGTCCATGGCGCATGGCCCTGGGCTTGCGCAGGTCTGTCCCGTATGCCGCACGTTGCCCTCGTCATGCGTGTGTTGTTTCATTCGCTTGTGTGGCGGCGTCTGCCAAGTTGTGCGTGCGCGTGTCGAGTTGCTCGTGCGTCTTTCTTGGACCTTACCTGGCTGGTTTTTTGGATCGGTACCTTTGGAGTTAATTTCGACGATGACGCTGACGTGGCATCGTCATTAGCCGCTAATGGCGTTGATAACTACCCTTCCACCCCCTCCCCCGGGTGACGCTGACAATGGGCCCGCTGCCCAGTTAACCCGGACGGTTAAAAATTAAATAAAATGCTATTAAAAAAGGAAAAAAAAGAAAGGTCGCTGACACGCGCGTCCCACCGGCCAGTTGGCTGGTCAACCATGGAGAGTCAACCATTGAGTCAGCAGTTGGCTGGACCCACTGGTCAGCCTCACTGGTGCACCTCTAGTGCACTACACCGGGTGCACCTAGCCCTTTTCTGCCTAGTATTTTTCGAATTAAATAAAACCCAAGAATTTCATGATATTGTTTAAACTTCGAAAATTCATATAAATTCAATCGTAGCTCCGATGAAAAAGTTTTCTACATGAAAGTTGATCAGAAAAACGAGGTGAATCCGAATATGTCCTCCTTGTACCTGTCACATGCCCACAACACCGCAGCATGGAACCTTCCCCTCCGGTTCATCTGTCTGACAGATGCCTAAAACCGGGAAAATATTCCCAGATATTTTCCCGATCTGTCTCTAACATGTAGCACTGCTTTAGGTCACCCCTAGCATAGCCTACTGTCATGCCATGCTCTCTGTTGCTTTTGGATGCCTGTTATTTATTGTTTCTTGCCCCTCCTTCTTCGATAAACCCCGAGACCGATGTTGATCTGGTGATTGACCACTTCACCGTCGAGGATCCGTATCTATCTGTAGAGCAACCAGGCAAGCAAGACCCCCTTGATCGTTCCTATATCGCCCATTCCATTCTCCCTCATGCTTGCATTAGATTTTGCTACGGTATTTGATTGCTCCTATTCTGATGCATAGCCCGCTTTTGTACCTTACCTGCTTATCCTATATGCTTAGTATAAGTTGGTTATTGATCCACCAGTGGCCCCTTACCTTGTCCCGGTTGCCCCCGCTTGATGACTGATGACTCGATCAACGTGATCGACGTCCAAAGCCCGACACATCACATCACCCCCCTTAGTTCTACGACACTACAGCTTTACTATCGAGTGCCGAGGGTGATGTCTCGTGATTCCTCTAAGTTCACCTTGACAATTACATCAAGTGGAATCCATCGAGGGTGATTCCTTGGATTCCCTCTTGGTGTTCTGGACACACGGTTACTTTGACTTTACCCCCAGAACCATATTAAAGACGGGTCAGACCTGAGGGGTACCCACGAGAGTTATTGTTACTGCAGGACTGGACGGACAGGTGTTGGAAAATGTAGCATGCAATTTTAAAAATTTCCTACACTCACGCAAGATCTATCTAGGAGATGCATAGCAACGAGAGGGGGAGAGTGTGTCCATGCACCCTCATAGACCGAAAGCGAAAGCGTTTGACAACGTGGTTGATGTAGTCGAACTTCTTCTCGTTCCGACCGATCAAGTACCGAACGTACGGCACCTCCGAGTTTGCACACGTTCAGCTCGATGACGTCCCTTGAACTCTTGATCTAGCAAAGTGTCGAGGGAGAGTTCTGTCAGCACGACGGCGTGGTGACGGTGATGGTGAAGTGATCCACGCAGGGCTTCGCCTAAGCACTACGTGAATATGACCGGAGGTGTAAACTGTGGAGGGGGGCACCGCACACGGCTAACAATGTTTGTTGTGTGTTCTAGGCGCCCCCTCCCCACATATATATAGGTGGGAGGGGGAGGAGGACAGCCATGGGGCGCCCCAAGCAGGAGGAATCCTACTTGGGGGCCTTGTCCCATTCCCCCTCCTTTCCCCTTCCTATTCGGCCAGCAAGGGGAGGGGGGTGCACCAGCCCATGCTAGCTACTGTGTTTCCCCTCTTGGCCCAATAGGCCCATATAGTTTGCCGGGGGTAGCCCAGAACCCCTTCCGGTGACCCGATACGTACCCGGTACCCCTAGAACAATTCCGATGTCCAAATACTATCGTCCTATATATGAATCTTTACCTCTCGACCATTTAGAGACTCCTCGTCATGTATGTGATCTCATCCGGGACTCCAAACAACATTCGGTGACCAAATCACATAACTCATATAATACAAAATCGGCATCGAACGTTGAGTGTGCGGACCCTACGGGTTCGAGAACTATGTAGACATGACTGAGACACAGCTCCGATCAATAACCAACAGCGGAACCTGGATGCTCATATTGGTTCCCACATATTCTACGAATATCTTTATCGGTCGTACCGTAATGACAACATACATTATTCCCTTTGTCATCGGTATGTTACTTGCCCAAGATTCGATCGCCGGTATCTCCATACCTAGTTCAATCTCGTTACCGGCAAGTCTCTTTACTCATTCCGTAATGCATCATCCCGTAACTAATTCATTAGTCAAATTGCTTGCAAGGCTTATTATGATGTGCATTACCGAGAGGGCCCAAAGATACATCTCCGATACTCGGAGTGAGAAACCCTAATCTCAATCTATGCCAACCCAACAAACACCTTCGGAGATACCTGTAGAGCATCTTTATAATTACCCAGCTACGTTTGTGACGTTTGATAGCACACAAGGTATTCCTCCGGTATCCGGGAGTTGCATAATCTCATAGTCAAAGGAATATGTATATGACATGAAGAAAGCAATAGCAATAAAACTAAACGATCAATATGCTAAGCTAACGGATGGGTCTTGTCCATCACATCATTCTCCTAACTATGTCATCTCGTTCATCAAATGACAACATATGTATATGGTTAGGAAACTTAACCATCTTTGGTTAACGAGCTAGTCTAGTAGAGGCTTACTAGGGACACTGTGTTTTCTCTATGTATCCACACATGTATCAAGTTTTCGGTTAATACAATTCTAGCATGAATAATAAAAATTTATCATGATGTAAGGAAATATAAAATAACAACTTTATTATTTCCTCTAGGGCATATTTCCTTCAACAGGTGGTACCAGTAGAGGTGGACCTGATTTCCCGACAGTCTCTTGCGAGTCGGGTTGACCATTGAGGGTACCCACGAGTTGATGTGTGATACGTCTCCAACGTATCTATAATTTTTTATTGCTCCATCCTATTATATTATCTATTTTTGATGTTAATGGGCTTATTTTTACACTTGTATATTATTTTTGGGACTAACCTATTAACCGGAGGCCCAGCCCAAATTGCTGTTTTTTTTGCCTATTTTAGAGTTTCGCCGAAAAGGAATATCAAACGGAGTCCAAACGGAATGAAACCCTCGGGTGCGTTATTTTTGGAACAAACATGATCCAGGAGACTTGGGGTGGACATCAAGAAGCAATCGAGGAGGCCACGAGGCAGGGGGGCGCGCGCCCTCCACCCTCGTGGGCCCCTCGTTGCTCCACCGACGTACTTCTTCCTCCGTCGCAACCTTCTGTACCCAAGAGATCCCATCTTGGGGCCTTTTCCGGAGCTCCGCTGGAGGGGGCATTGATCATGGAGGGCCTCTACATCAACTCCATGGCCCCTCCGATGATGTGTGAGTAGTTTATTTCAGACCTTCAGGTCCATAGCTAGTAGCTAGATGGCTTCTTCTCTCTCTTTGGATCTCAATACAAAGTTCTCCTTGATTCTCTTGGAGATCTATTCGATGTAGTCTTCTTTTGCGGTGTGTTTGTCGAGATACGATGAATTGTGGGTTTATGATCAAGTTTATCTATGAACAATATTTGAATCTCCTCTGAATTCTTTTATGTATGATTGGTTTATCTTTGCAAGTCTCTTCGAATTATCAGTTTGGTTTGGCCTACTAGATTGATCTTTCTTGCAATGGGAGAAGTTCTTAGCTTTGGGTTCAATCTTGCGGTGCTCGATCCCAGTGACAGAAAGGGAACCGACACGTATTGTATTATTGCCATCGAGGATAAAAAGATGGGGTTTATATCATATTACATGAATTTATCCCTCTACATCATGTCATCTTGCTTAAGGCGTTACTCTATTCTTATGAACTTAATACTCTAGATGCATGCTAGATAGCAGTCGATGTGTGGAGTAATAGTAGTAGATGCAGAATCGATTCGGTCTACTTGTCTCGGACGTGATGCCTATATACATGATCATGCTTGGATATTCTCATAATTATTCGCTTTTCTATCAATTGCTCGACAGTAATTTGTTCACCCACCATAATATTTATGCTATCTTGAGAGAAGCCACTAGTGAAACCTATGGCCCCCGGGTCTATTCTCCATCATATAAGTTTCCATCTACTTTATTTTGCAATCTTTACTTTCAATCTATATCATAAAAATACCAAAAATATTTATCTTATTATTATCATCTTTATCATATCTCACTCTTGCAAGTGGCCATGAAGGGATTGACAACCCCTTTATCGCGTTGGTTGTGAGGTTCTTATTTGTTTGTGTAGGTACGAGGTGACTTGCACATGGTCTCCTACTGGATTGATACCTTGGTTCTCAAAAACTGAGGAAAATACTTACCCTGTTGTACTGCATCACCCTTTCCTCTTCAAGGGAACACCAACGCAGTGCTCAAGAGGTAGCAATGTGAAGTTGGGTTGACCTGGAGGGTACCCGCGAGATTTCTATGTGGCACAGCCGGGCATTCCTGGCCCTTGCCGTAAGTCCACGAGACAGGGCGACGGGCTCACATGATTGTGAGTCTATACTCGTTACCGCGCGCTCCCAAGACACTAACGAGATTAGGTATTTAATCTGAGTTGGTCATTGACCTATACACACTATCCGCCACACGGGAACAATTATGGGCACTCGGTGTCGTATGTATCAGCCGAAGCTCTTCAGACGTTAGCAGTTTAGCGGCGCGCGCCCGGGTAGCCCGCGTAAGCACCTGCCTTGTATAAGGAGGTTGCCAGGACTGACACCGGTTGCGTTCGCGACGTGTAGGAGTGCAACGGACGATGGGCCCAATGTTGGAAATATGCCCTAGAGGCAATAATAAGATGGTTATTATTATATTTCCTTGTTCATGATAATTGTCTATTGTTCATGCTATAATTGTATTATCCGGAAATCGTGATACATGTGTGAATACATAGACCACAACATGTCCCTAGTGAGCCTCTAGTTGACTAGCTCGTTGATCAATAGATGATCATGGTTTCCTGACTATGGACATTGGGTGTCATTGATAACGGGATCACATCATTAGGGGAAAGATGTGATGGACAAGATCCAATCCTAAGCATAGCACAAGATCGTGTAGTTCGTCTGCTAGAGCTTTTCTAATGTCAGTATCATTTCCTTAGACCATGAGATTGTGCAACTCCCGGATACCGTAGGAGTGCTTTGGGTGTACCAAACGTCACAACATAATTGGGTGGCTATAAAGGTGCACTACAGGTATCTCCGAAAGTGTCTGTTGGGTTGGCACGAATCGAGACTGGGATTTGTCACTCTGTATGACGAAGAGGTATCTCTGGGCCCACTCGGTAATGCATCATCATGAGCTCATTGTGACTAAGTAGTTGGTCACGGGATCATGCATTACGGAACGAGTAAAGTGACTTGCCGGTAACGAGATTGAACATGGTATTGGGATACCGACGATCGAATCTCGAGCAAGAAACGTACCGATTAACAAAGGGAATTTTATACGGGATTGCTTGAATCCTCGACATCGTGGTTCATCCGATGAGATCATCGTGGAACATGTGGGAGCCAACATGGGTATCCAGATCCCGCTGTTGGTTATTTTTCGAAGAGTTGTCTCGGTCATGTCTGCATGGTTCCCGAACCCGTAGGGTCTACACACTTAAGGTTTGATGACACTAGGGTTATTAGGAAGATTTGTATGTGATTAACGAATGTTGTTCGGAGTCCCGGATGAGATCCCGGACGTCACGAGGAGTTCCGGAATAGTCCGGAGGTGAAGATTTATATATGGGAAGTCATCATACGGTCACCAGAAATATTCGGGGGTATACCGGTATTGTACCGGGACGACCGGAGGGGTTCCGGGGGTCCACCGGGAGGGTCCACATGCCTCGGAGGGCCTTATGGGCTGTAGGTGGAAGGGAACCAGCCCCTAGTGGGCTGGGCGCCATCCCCCTAGGGCCCATGTGCCTAGGGTTTGGGGGGAACCCTAAAGGGGGCGCCCCTTGCTTGGGGGTGATACGTCTCCGTCGTATCTATAATTTTTGATTGTTCCATGCCAATATTCTACAACTTCCCTATACTTTTTGGCAACTTATTATACTATTTTTGGGACTAACATATTGATCCAGTGCCCAGTGCCAGTTCCTGCCTGTTGCATGTTTTTGGTTTCGCAGAATATCCATATCAAACAGAGTCCAAACGGGATAAAAACGGACAGAGATACTTTTCGGAATATTTGGAAAATCTGGAGGAAAAATCAACGCGAACCAGTGTTCGAGGTGGGCACGAGGTAGGGGGGCGCCCCCCTAGGGCGCGGCCCTAACCCTCGTGACCCACCTGTAAGGCGGTTACGCCCTTCTTCGGCTGCAAGAAAGCTAATTTTCGGGAAAAAATCATGGCGAAGGTTTCGTTCCAATCGGAGTTACGGATCTCCGGATATAAAATAAATGGTGAAAGGGCAGCAGAAGAGAACACAGAAACAGAGAGATAGATCCAATCTCGGAGGGGCTCTCGCCCCTCCCGTGCCATGGAGGCCATGGACCAGAGGGGAAACCCTTCTCCCATCTAGGGAGGAGGTCAAGGAAGAAGAAGAAGGAGGGGGGCTCTCTCCCCCTCGCTTCCGGTGGCACCGGAGTGCCACCGGGGGCCATCATCATCACCGCGATCTACACCAACACCTCCGCCATCTTCACCAACATATCCATCACACCCCGCCTCTATCTACAGCGGTCCACTCTCCCGCAACCCGCTGTACCCTCTACTTGAACATGGTGCTTTATGCTTCATATTATTATCCAATGATGTTTTGCCATCCTATGATGTCTGAGTAGATTTTCGTTGTCCTATCGGTGGTTGATGAATTGCTATGATTGATTTAATTTGCTTGTGGTTATGTTGCTGTCCTTTGGTGCCCATCATATGATTGCGCGTGTGGATCACACCCTAGTGTTAGTTGTATGTTGATAGGACTATGTATTGGAGGGCAAGAGTGACAGAAGCTTCAACCTAGCATAGAAATTGGTGCATACGGGATTGAAGGGGGACCAATATATATTAATGCTATGGTTGGGTTTTACCTTAATGAACATTAGTAGTTGCGGATGCTTGCTAATAGTTCCAATCATAAGTGCATAGAATTCCAAGTCAGGGATGACATGCTAGAAGTGGCCTCTCCCACATAATACTTGCTATCGGTCTAGTAAAGTAGTCAATTGCTTAGGGGCAATTTCACAACTGCTACCACCACTTTTCCACACTCGTTATATTTACTTTATTGCTTCTTTACTTACAACAGCCCCTACTTTTTATTTACTTGCTCTTTATTATCTTGCAAACCTATCCAACAACACCTACAAAATACTTCTAGTTTCATACTTGTTCTAGGTAAAGCGAACGTCAAGCGTGCGTAGAGTTGTATCGGTGGTCGATAGAACTTGAGGGAATATTTGTTCTACCTTTAGCTCCTTTCGACACTCTTACTTATCGAAAACTGTTGTGATCCCCTATACTTGTGGGTTATCAAGACCTTTTTCTAGCGCCGTTGCCGTGGAGCAATAGCGTGGGGTGAATATTCTCGTGTGTCCTTGTTTTCTTTATCACTAAGTAATTTTTATTTGTTGTTCTTAGTTGTTATTTATCTTTAGTTATGGATATGGAAAACGAAATACCAAAAAAATTAGGTGTACTTGTGCTACCTCTTGAGCACTGCGTTGGATTTCCCGAAGAGGAGAGGATGATGCAGCAAAGTAGCGTAAGTATTTCCCTCAGTTTTTGAGAACCAAGGTATCAATCCAGTAGGAGGCTACGCGCGAGTCCCTCGTACCTACACAAAAACAATAGCTCAACACAACCAACGCGCTTAGGGGTTGTCAATCCCTTCACGATCACTTACGAAAGTGAGATCTGATAGAGATGATAAATAATATTTTTGGTATTTTTGGTATAGAGATGCAAAGTGAAAAGTAAAAGGCAAGGTAAAAAGCAAAGCAATAATATAGTGATGGAGATTGATATGATGAGAAAGAGACCTGGGGGCCATAGGTTTCACTAGTGGCTTCTCTCAAGAGCATAAGTATTCTACGGTGGGTGAACAAATTACTGTTGAGCAATTGGCAGAATTGAGCATAGTTATGAGAATATCTAGGTATGATCATGTATATAGGCATCACGTCCGAGACAAGTAGACTGACTCCTGCCTGCATCTACTACCATTACTCCACTCATCGACCGCTATCTAGCATGCATCTAGAGTATTAAGTTAAAAACAGAGTAATGCCTTAAGCAAGATGACATGATGTAGAGGGATAGTTTCATGCAATATGGTAAAAAACCCATCTTGTTATCCTCGATGGCAGCAATACAATACGTGCCTTGCTACCCCTTCTATCACTGGAAAGGACACCGCAAGATCGAACCCAAAGCTAAGCACTTCTCCCATGGCAAGAACAACCAATCTAGTAGGCCAAACCAAACTGATAATTCGAAGAGACTTGCAAAGATAACCAATCATACATAAAAGAATTCAGAGAAGATTCAAATATTATTCATAGATAGACTGGATCATAAACCCACAATTCACCGGTCTCAACAAACACACCGCAAAAAGAAGATTACATCAAATAGATCTCCACGAGAGAGGGGGAGAACATTGTATTGAGATCCAAAAAGAGAGGAGAAGCCATCTAGCTACTAACTATGGACCTGTAGTCTGAAGTAAACTACTCACACTTCATCGGAGGGGCTTGGATGATGATGTAGAAGCCCTCCGTGATCGATGCCCCCTCCGGTGGAGCTCCGGAACAGGCCCCAAGATGGGATCTCGTGGATACAGAAAGTTGCGGCAGTGGAATTAGGTTTTTGGCTTCGTATCTGATCGTTTGGGGGTACGTAGGTATATGTAGGAGGAAGAA
The DNA here is from genome assembly GCF_002162155.2 of Triticum dicoccoides. Lineage (NCBI taxonomy): Eukaryota > Viridiplantae > Streptophyta > Magnoliopsida > Poales > Poaceae > Triticum > Triticum dicoccoides. The sequence continues at coordinate 513,194,447 of NC_041380.1, forward strand.
GTATGTCGGTGGAGCTTCGAGGGGCCCACGAGGCAGGGGGCGCTCCCTAGGGGGGGCGCCCTCCACCCTCGTGACCGCCTCGTGGCTTTCTTAACGGAGGGTCCAAGTCTCCTGGCTCTTATCTGATGAGAGGCAGGGGGCGCTCCCTAGGGGGGGCGCCCTCCACCCTCGTGACCGCCTCGTGGCTTTCTTAACGGAGGGTCCAAGTCTCCTGGCTCTTATCTGATGAGAAAATCGCGTTCCCGAAGGTTTCATTCCATTTGGACTCCGTTTGATATTCCTTTTCTTCGAAACCCTAAAACAGGCAAAAAACAACAATTCTAGGTTGGGCCTCCGATTAATAGGTTAGTCCCAAAAATAATATAAAAGTGGATAATAAAGCCCAATAATGTCCAAAACAGTAGATTATATAGCATGGAGCAATCAAAAATTATAGATACGTTGGAGACGTATCAACTTGCTGCTCATGGAGATGGGGAACCTCCTAAAACCCTCGATGCTGGTTATGTGAAAAATATTACTACTTTAATAATCCTAAAAAAACCATTGAATTATGTAATGGGAGTAACGTTGGATCAACGTGAATACTTTAGGGATTATCGCTTAACACAAAAAGGGAAACTATTATGGGATCAAATTCATATATTGAAGTGGTATGCTAGACAACTATGCTCGGAATATGATTATACTTGTTGCTCTAGGATGAATGCTCCACACCTTCCCTTTTCATGCAAATTTAATGATAAGAAAACCTTAGTTTCTTATGCTAATGGTATATATGATTACTATGATGTGGAACAAATAGAAGAATTTGTTGCTTTTATGGGTGTGAGGGAGTCCTGAATTAGGGGGTGTCCGGATAGCCGGACTATATCTTCGGCCGGACTCCTGGACTATGAAGATACAAGATTGAAGACTTCGTCCCGTGGCCGGAAGGGATTTTCCTTGGCGTGGAAGGCAAGCTTGGCGATACAGATATGAAGATCTCCTACCATTGTAACCGACTCTGTGTAACCCTAGCCCTCTCCGGTGTCTATATAAACCGGAGGGTTTTAGTCCGTAGGACGAACAACAATCATACCATAGGCTAGCTTCTAGGGTTTAGCCTCTCTGATCTCGTGGTAGATCTACTCTTGTACTACCCATATCATCAATATTAATCAAGCAGGACGTAGGGTTTTACCTCCATCGAGAGGGCCCGAACCTGGGTAAAAAAATCATGTCCCTTGTCTCCTATTACCATCCGCCTAGACGCACAGTTCGGGACCCCCTACCCAAGATCCGCCAGTTTTGACAACGACATTGGTGCTTTCATTGAGAGTTCCTTTGTGCCGTAGCCATCAGGAAGGATGCCTCATCCCGTCTTTAAAGATGGCACCGTTGCTAAGGGAGCTTTGGCTGTCGGCCAAACTCTCTGGCTAGGTGGTTTCCTTATGACCGCCTGTTCGGCTGCTGCGCCGACGATGACCTCTCGGGTCATCGAAAGCAATCTTCACGTCAGCTCGGAATTCGCCGAGCAGCTAGATCCAATAGAGCTCTCTTCCCTAAACGAGCTCTTGGATCGCATCGCCGCCCTGGGAGTCGCTACGGATTAGGACCAGATTGGGCCTAAACCCGATCTGAGAGAGATTAACTCTCCCCAGGTCACCCATCACGTTGCCGTGGTAGAGGGACAGTGCGGCGACCCTTTATCTATCTTAAGGACTAGCTATGTCCGGATTCCCGATCCCTCCAAGCCGGATACCCGCGGACGGGAGGACATTACTCAAGACCTGAACTTAAAGTCAGGCGACGGGCTAGATTCATTGGACAACATCCAAGAATCCAAACTTTTGAGTTCGGAAACTCCTTGGCCTCTGGGTCTCAGACTGGGTGAGGTTTCGGATTTGATTCCACCCACCCACCCGTACATAAGCGATCTATCCCAAATTAGGCAAGAGCCCGAAGAAACAATGCATCATTACAGGGCCAGATTCCTCCTGGTTATGAACAGGATAAAGGACTGCCGCGAGGAAGACGCAGTTTCATTCTTTTGCAATAATTGCACGGACAAGGGAATCCGCAACGCCATAAGTCGCCGTGATATTACACGCTTCGCTGACTTGGCGTCCATAGTACGAAAGTACTGTGCGATGGAAAGCGCCTGGAAAACCGAAATAAAATTTTGGGACAATCTGGCCCTGAATACAAACCCAGTCCGAAATAAAAGGGTGCATCATCGCCAGACACCCGGGTTCAATACCAAAAAGCAAAAGCCCTCTACAGGGCACGAAACCGTATTGGAAGGATGGCTTAATGGACCCTGTAAAATTCGCAGTGCAGAGGGCGCCACACCAACTCACAGCCTTAGAGCATGTTGAATACTCCGGCAGGTGGCAAAAATTGGCGAAGATCTTCTAATTCCAGAAGCCACAGAAAGCCACCCCAGAGACACCAGTACGGTATTAACAGTCTTCGAGACTTTCGCATCAAATAATATGCGAAAAAGAACACTCCGCAGCCTTGCCGAAGTCTACCAAGTAGCAACAATAAATCCATGGAGTCACACGGCTATTACTTTTAACGCCAGTGATGAACCTAAATTCCGAACAGCGCGAGCACCAGCCGCATTGGTCCTCAGTCCAATAGTGGACGACTTTCATCTTACCAAGGTACTCATGGATGGCGGCAGCGGATTGAACCTCATTTATGAGGAAACCCTTCAAAAATGGAAATAGACTGGAACCGCATTGAGCGAAGCAGCACAACCTTTAGAGGAATAATCCCCAGTCGGGAAGCACGCTGTACAGGAAAAATCACACTAGATGTGGTGTTCGGCACGCTGGATAATTACAGGTCTGAAGAGGTCACGTTCCAAGTGGCCCCGTTCAGTAGCGGATATCACGCTCTGCTAGGGCGGGAAGCGTTTACAATCTTCCAAGCAATACCCCATTACGGGTACATGAAGCTCAAGATGCCCGGGCCTAACGGAATCATCACTCTCGCTAGTGATCCAGACATAGCACTCTACGCCGAAAACAAGACAGCCGCACTGGCCCTCGAGGTGCTATCCGAAGCCCTAGCGGCTGAGGAACTGACTGCGCTGCGCTCCATGGTGAATAGGGACGATGTGATACTCGACAAAAGATCCAAGTCCACCTCCTTTAAACCGGCGGACGAAATAGTCAAATTCCAGGTCCATCCAACGGACCCCAATAAAACAGCTTCCATCGGGGCACATTTAAACCCTGATGTAGACGCCGCACTGCAAGAGTTCCTACGAGAGAACTGGGACATTTTCGCCGGGCACCCTTCAGACATGCGAGGAATCCCACGCAGGCTGGCTGAACACAGCTTAAATATCCTAAAAGGATTCAAGCCAGTCAAACAGGCTCTTCGGTGTTTTTCCGAACCTAAGAGACAGGCCATGGGAGAGGAACTAGTGAAGCTATTGGAGGCCGGATTCATCAAAGATATAAAACACCCGGACTGGCTAGCAAACCTGGTGATGGTACCAAAGAAGGACAAATCCTGGCGCCTGTGCGTTGATTTTAAAGACCTTAACAAGGCTTGCCCAAAGGATCCCTTCCCCCTCCCCCGCATCGATCAAATTATCAACGCTACCGCAGGACACGATTCGTTGTGTTTCCTCGACGCATACTCCGACTACCATCAAATAAAGATGGCAGAGTCAGACCAAGCCGCAACGGCATTCATCACACCATACGACCCATTCTGCTTCAACACAATGCCCTTCGGGCTCAAAAACGCCGGCGCAACATATCAACGCATGATTCAGACATGTCTGGCAAACTAGATCGGCAAAATAGTGGAGGCATACGTAGATGATGTGGTCATTAAAACAAGACGTGTCGAATCTCTAGTAGACGACTTGAGGCTAACATTCGATAACCTCCGAACATACGACATCAAGCTCAACCCGGAAAAATGCATTTTCGGTGTTCCAGCCGGAAAGCTCTTGGGCTTCATTGTATCCGGTAGAGGAATTGAAGCAAATCCAGCCAAGATCCGAGCTCTGTCACAATTGGATATCCCGAAGGACCTCAAACAAATACAAAAATTAACCGGATGCGTGGCGGCTCTAAGCCGCTTTATCTCCCACTTGGGAGAAAAGGCCCTACCCCTTTACCGTCTCCTTCGGCGCACCGAACACTTCGAGTGGACGGATGCAGCCACGGCCGGACTCAACAAAATAAAAGCCATCTTGGCAACAAACCCAGTCCTGGCCGCGCCAAACATTGGCGAACCAATGCTATTATACATTGCAGCAACCCATCAGGTCGTAAGCGCAGTGCTCGTCGTCGAACGAGAAACGGACGGACACAAATTCCCCCTTCAAAAGCCGGTCTACTATGTGTCCACTGTCCTTACTCCGTGCAAGTCACGGTACCCGCATTATCAAAAGATTGCGTACGCGGTATTTATGGCATCGAGGAAGCTGCGACACTACTTTCAAGAGTGTTCAATAACAGTAGCCTCGGAAGTGCCACTTAACGATATTATAAACAACCGCGACGCGACGGGCCGGATTGCAAAATGGGCCATTGAGCTCCTCCCGTTCGACATAACTTACAAGCCACGGCGAGCCATCAAGTCACAAGTTTTGGCCGACTTCGTCGCAGAATGGACGGAGGCCGAACTCCCTAAAGAGTACGGCACATATTCAAATTGGGTCATGCACTTCGCCGGCTCCAAAATGTTGGCCGGTCTAGGGGCTGGCGTCGTTTTGACGTCCCCCACAGGAGACACAGTTCAATACGTACTCCAGATAATGTACACAGACTCCAACAATGCAGCCGAATATGTGGCCCTTTTACATGGTCTCCGGATGGCAGTATCCATGGGCATTCAATGCCTAGAGGTGCGCGGGGACTCAAACCTCGCAATATCCCAAATAAATGGGGACTTTGATGCCAAGGATCCAAAAATGGCAGCTTATCGCAACGCCGTCCTAAAAATGTCAGCTCGGTTCAAAGGGCTCGAATTTCACCATATAGCCCAGGAAAATAATCAGGCGGCAGATGTCCTGGCACGCATCGGCGCAAAACGCGATGCAGTCCCCCCAACATCTTCTTGGAAAGGCTGTTCAAGCCATCCGTAGTATGGGAAGGGGAACCCGGCAATAACAGCCCGGACCCAACCGCACTGCCCGACACCGAACACTCTGACATAATTGGAGGCTCTGCCAATGAAATAACACCTTCAGCCCACGTAATAATGGTCGTCATCACCCCGTGGACAGAACCATTCCTCGCCTACCTTACTAGGCAGGAACTCCCCGAGGACCAAAATGAGGCACGCTGCATAGTGCAGCGATCTAAAGCCTATAAAGTCCATGAGGGAGAGCTTTATAAGAAAAGCACTACCGGAGTCCTTCAAAGGTGCATCTCCGAAGAGGAAGGGCGGAACCTCCTGGCTGAAATTCATGCCGGACTCGGCGGTCATCACGCTGCAGCTCGGTCCCTTGTAAGCAAGGCCTTCCGTACAGGCTTTTATTGGCCGACGGCCCGGGCAGACGCCCAGGACTTAGTCTAACGATGCGTCGGTTGCCAGCTTTTTGCAAACCAAAGCCATATGCCACCCACCGCCCTCCAAACTATCCCCATCACTTGGCCCTTCGCGGTCTGGGGGCTTGACATGGTTGGACCCCTTAAAGGCGGAACCCACAAGAAGCCAAGCCTGGTCATGGTGGATAAGTTCACCAAATGGATAGAAGCCAAGCCTGTTAAGATGGCCGAATCTGGACCGGTGATAGACTTTATATCCAGGGTTGTACACCATTACGACGTCCCCCACGGCATCATCACTGATAACGGCACGAACTTTACAACCGGCGAGGTAAAACTCTGGTGCAAAAACATGGGCATCAAGCTCGATTATGCTTCCGTCTATCACCCACAAACTAACGGCCAGGTCGAACGTGCAAATGGTCTTATCATGAGCGGCATCAAACCCAGATTAGTGTGGTCCCTTAAGGAATCTAATACGCACTGGGTAGAGGAGCTCGACTCCATACTCTGGGGGCTGCAGACCACGCCGAATCGCACCACCAGATACACACCATTCTTCATGGTGTACGGCGCAGAGGCAGTTTTGCCCTGCGACATAATTCATGACTCACCTCGAGTGCGCATGTACAAAGAAAGAGAAGCTGAGCTCGATCGGCTGGACAGTTTGGACGCCTTGGAGGAAGAGCGTGACGTAGCAAAAGCCCGTTCCGCATTCTATCAACAGCAGGCTCGAAGATACCAAAGCAGAGAAGTACGGGCCAAAAATTACAACGTTGGCGAATTAGTTCTACGCCTGCCGGACAAGAAAAAGGACAAACTCAAGCCCAAGTGGGAAGGTCCCTTCATAATTGACCAAGTCCTGACTGGTGGAGTGTACCGCCTGCGAGATGCATCGAATAACTGACTCGAGCCGAACCCATGGAACGCAGCCCGTCTCCAAAGATTCTATGCCTAGCGCCGGACTCTGTGTTCGTCTCCTTCCTTTGTCCATTTTTTATATACTTTCTGTCTTACATTTCTCTCCTTCTCCTCTCTCTCTCTTATAGCCTTTAAAGGCTCATAAAGTGACGCGCTATCCGCGCTCATTAAACCTGGGGACTTCTTTAAACAAAAGCTTATTTATACGGGCTTCGTGCCCAACACATGTGTCACACTTCCGCATGTACCTTTTATTCACCATTATATGCACCGATATGACTTAAGTTTTGGCCAAGCTGGGTTGCCTGGATCCTGTGCTTACCCCTACGTTCCCGATTGTTCGGCTAGGTGGTAAAGGGAGCACCTCTGCGATTGTTACTGCCGGGTCAGCCGGATGTGTACCTTAGACTGGGTGAAGCCGAAAGCTAGCGTTCTTAAGGGAATATTCGGTCGGTGAACTAAAGATGATCTTTTTTCACTTATTTATCTATAAGCCCCCAGATGTTTTTCCTGCGTCTCTTTTCGCAGAATGGACATGCACTTTAGGGCATGCCTCCCAGGGAAAGGAACCCCTAACAGAACTATTCTCCCTGGAAGATGTTTCTTACTAACCATGTAATATAACATAACTAGTTGGGCACTTGTCTGTTCAAGCACTAATGACCCCTACGCCTGGTCTCCATGCATACCCTGGTTCTTATATAACCGCGAGGGTATTCGGACACACTCCGGACCGTCAGGTCCCGAGGTTGAAGCGAAAAGGTTGGCTGTCGGTGTCAAAACCGGCGGATCTCGGGTAGGGGGTCCCGAACTGTGCGTCTAGGCCGGATGGTAACAGGAGGCAAGGAACACGATGTTTTACCCAGGTTCGGGCCCTCTTGATGGAGGTAAAACCCTATGTCCTGCTTGATTAATATTGATGATATGGGTAGTACAAGAGTAGATCTACAATGAGATCAAGGAGGCTAAACCCTAAAAGCTAGCCTATGGTATGATTATTGTATGATGAAGTTGTCCTATGGACTAAAACCCTCCGGTTTATATAGACACCGGAGAGGGTTAGGGTTACACAAAGTTGGTTACAATGGTAGGAGATCTTGAATATCCGCATCGCTAAGCTTGCCTTCCACGCCAAGGAAAGTCCCATCCGGACACGGGACGAAGTCTTCAATCTTGTATCTTCATAGTCCTGGAGTCCGGCTGAAGGTATAGTCCGGCTACCCGAACACCCCCTAATCCAGGACTCCCTCAGTAGCCTCTGACCAGGCTTCAATGACGACGAGTCCGACGCGTAGATTGTCTTCGACATTGCAAGGCGGGTTCCTCCTCCAAATTCTTCATAAAAGTTTGTAAACACCAAGAGTAGTGTCCGGCTCTGCAAAATAAGTTTCCACGTATTGCCACAGAGAGAATAATATTAACACAAATCTAATCTGCTGACGTATTCTCCAGTGTGACATCACACTACGGCCAAGCCTTTATTCGAATCGTTTTCACTTTTCCACCTCAGCGTGTTTTGCGAGGCGGTTTCCTTGGCACGTCTTGTCAAAGCAGAGATCGTGTCCCCCATTTATGGGATTCTCATCAATACGGACGTGGGTAACCCAACTGCGCCATTTATCATGGCGCTTGGGAGGCAAGCGAGTTTTACTAGGCTGGTGGGGACGCATAGTCGCATCCGCTCATATAAGGGGATAAGGATCCACCTTTTTACCTACGCCTTCTTCCTCCTTTGCCTATCCATCTTCTGCGCACCCGAGCTCCAGCGCCCAAGCCCGCACCTCCTACCTCAACCTTCTCCAACAATGTCCGGAGCGGGAGGCAAGTGGATGATCTCCTCCGTCATGGAGGGCCATGTCAAAAGGCTAAGGAAGGCCGGATACCTGTCCAAAGACATCGCGCAACGGCTTCCTGAGGAGGGGCAGCTTCTCCCCACCCCAAGGCCCCATGAGAGGGTAGTATTTCTTCCCCACTTCCTCCGCGGACTGGGTTTTCCTCTCCACCCATTTGTCCGCAGGCTCATGTTCTACTATGGCCTAGATTTCCACGATCTGGCCCCGAACTTCATCCTCAATATCTCGGCGTTTATCGTCGTGTGCGAGGCTTTCCTCTGCATCCGCCCCCATTTCGGCCTCTGGCTCAAGACCTTCAACGTCAAGCCAAAGGTGGTGCGCGGTAACCAGGCGGAGTGCGGAGGTGCCATGGCGGGCAAAATAGCCAACGTCCTATGGCTCGAGGGCTCCTTTGTGGAGACCTTGAAGGGGTGGCAGTCAGGGTGGTTTTACATCACCGAGCCACGCGATCCGAAGTGGATCACAACCCCTGAATTCCGATCCGGACCCCCTACGCGGCTCACGTCCTGGAAGGAGACGGGCTTGTCGTGGGGCGACGAAGAAGAGGTGACCGGACTGCAAAAATGCATCCAATCCCTGGTGAACAAGCAGCTCAAGCTTGTCAACATAGTCCAGGTCATGCTCGTCCGCCGGATCCTTCCGTGTCAAGTACGGGACTTCAATTTGTGGGAGTTCAACCCGGCGCAGCACCGAACTCTGAGCAGGCTCTTCGACATGACGTACGAAGATGTCTGGAAGGGGCTAACCAAAGGCGCCGAGGCTCCCACATCCGCCTTCGAAGACCGCGGATTCAGCTCGCAGCGTCCTGCTGGCAAGGTAAAATATTTTCATCTTTTACAGGATGTTAAGTTTTCTTCATAATTTGACTCTATGCGGGATCTAAACTCCCTCACCTTTAACAGGATTGGCAGGCGAAGTCCGGACTAATTAACTATCCGGCTCCCTTGCTCGAAGACCCAGCCCTTGCTCTCCTAGTGAAGTTGTTGGTTCCGGCACCTTATGTGGTGCCGGAGAAGAAAGCCAAGAAGAAGAAGGCCACGGGGACTCGAAAGAGTTCCCAACATATGGTGGTGTCGGACTCGTCGTCCGATGAGTACGAGACGCACTCCTCCCGTGAAGACGAGGAGGAGGAAGAAGAGACCTCTCCCCCTCCAGCGGGGGGAGGAAAGAAGAGGAAGGTCGCCCTAGTAGGGGAGGCCGAAGGGTCCAAGAAGAGGAAAACCCCTCCGCCGGACTACGCCCCCGACGCCGACGAGGACGAAGAGGAGTGGCCGGACAGGGCCAAGTGTCCGGTGAAATCGTAAGTGTTCGGATACCAGAGTAACTCATGATATTCCTTTTGTTGCGCAGCTTTCCCTAATGTCGAATATAATCATGCAGCCCGCCCAAGGACGGGCTCGACGAGTCGTCGAGCGGCTCCCTGGATTCATCGGACGTGAATTCAGTTCCGCCCGCTGCCTCCCCCTGTGCTGCGGATGACGCCGAAGTGGCGTCGCGACAAGCTCCGGGGCAAGAGGAGGTGGTCCAGGAGGAGCCGCGAGGCGACCTCCCGGACTCCAGGAGTAAAGGGGACAAGACCCCCCAGGGCTCCAAGTCCGGCTTTAAGCCAAACACCGCGCCGGAATCGTCAACAGTTCCGGACCGCGGCAGGCGAACTCCTGCCAAGAGGAGCAAGCCTATTGAGTCGGCGTCCTCCGTACAATCGGAGGCACCGGACAATCTGTTGGAGGTGCTTAAGGGCGCCTCCATCGACGAGGAGCACCGTACCATCATGAGTACGGTGGTCCAGAAGGTTCGGTCCGCCAAAAGCGGACTTACTGAAGCTTGTGCTAGCCTTCTAACAGGCTTTGAGGTAAGTAGAAATATGTAAAAATATTACCGCATAGACAGTAGCCCCTGATGCTCTGTTTGGCGTTCGGAAAGAAAAGCCGAATAGAGGATCTATTAAATATTGCAGGAGTCTAACTAAAAAGGAGTCAATATATGTATGCAGGCTTCGCTGCTGGCCACCGCCGCACTGACTGCGGAGGTGGGTGCCCTTAAGCAGGGCCTCGAGCGGACCGAGCAAGAGCTCGGCCTTGCCAAACAGCAGCTCGAGGAGAAAGAAGGTAAGAGATACCTTATAAAAAATGCCTATAAGAAGACGCAATTGCAAAAAATGACAGGAGTATACTGCTTATTGTAGGGGCCACAACTGAGGTGGCGACCCTCAAGCAGGCGCTGTCCGAGGCCAAGAAGAGAGCAGCCATGGAGCGCACCGAGCGGGAGAAATTTGAGGCGCAGGTCGGCGAGGTGCAGCAAGAGCTTCAGGCTCTCATGAAAAAACATGAGAGTTTGGAGCTCGACTCGAAGACGCGAGCGTCCGAGCTTGCTGCGGCCCTTAAAACTGCCAAATCTGCCAAGGCCGAAGCCCAGGAGGCCCTCCAGGAATTGGACGCAGTGAAAAAGATAGTGGTGGGTAAGGCACTCTCTATGCAAAGCAGACATATAAAAGTAAACTACTTGTTACTTACCCGAATCCGGAGCTCTCCAAGGGCATTCGCAGATCTTCCCCGCAGCATATCCGATGCTACGGCATTCTACCGAGCCGAGGAAGGCAGCTCGACAGAGAAGGTGTTCTGGTCTCAGTACTCTAAGGCCGGACACCCTGTGCCCTTGAGCGACCAGCTGAAGCAGCTGGTCGAGCTCCACAAGGCGGCCGAACAGGCCCTGAAGGGCTTCATAGTTCGGCTGTGGCCTGGAGACGCCCTGCCTGGGAGCTACTTCGGACTGGTGCAATGGCTGGTGGAGGCTTGTCCAAGGCTCGAGGTCATCAAGCGCTCCGTCTGCATCGAAGGTGCCCGTAGGGCCCTTGCCCGTGCAAAGGTGCACTGTGGTAAGCTGGACGGTGAGAAGCTTGTGAGGGACGGGCCGCCGCCGGGGAAGGAGCATCGCAAGCCCAAGAACTATTACAAGGATGTTCTGGCCGGTGCCCGCCTTATGGCGGATGAATGCACTAAGGATGTAATTTTTGAATGAACTCGCTCGTGTTATCCTGTGCGCTGAAAACTTGTTCATATGCGCTAAGCAATGCTTGAATTTAAAATATTACTTTCTGTGCGGCCGTTTATCAAAAAATTGAGAGATGGCCAGTCGTCGGCTTCTGCCCCCATGCCACCAGTGCTGGGGTGTTCGGGATAAACCTGAGCGCTCTTTTTCCCATGATTGGGTCCATCGAGGGAGGCGCTCAGCACAACGAACAAGGCAATCGGACTATAATGCTTGAACACTCTCACTTAGCCATAGAACTCTATAATTTTAAATTTTGGCGAAGCCCCTAGTATTCGGAAGACCGAGTTCGGGGCGCTATCCACGCCTTGGCCGGACAAAGCCGGTTCCTCGCTCGAAGCGGCATAAGTCTTTAAGGACTCGAAAAACCTCTCGAACAGCGACCGGTCTCTCGCCTCATCATGACAGCCAGTTTTAGCTTTCTCTACTGAGGTGCTCAGCCCAGCTCAACTAGGGCACAATCGTAGTAGTTCTCCTAGTGCTACCTTAGCCGATATAGCGGAACGTAAGGCACCAAAACATAGGAGCCGGGCAAACCCAACTATTGACCCAAATCATGATTCGGAGCCGATGCATATAGTGCTATAAGTTCCGGGTGCCGCACTTGTGAAAGTATACGGACTTCTCACGCCATATTGATGGGTACTAAAGCTCCTGGCATATTTTTGTCGTACCACGGTGTACGGATGCAACATGTTATTGATAAACATATATATAAAAAGAGGATAATGCAAAAAATAGACAAAAAGCTATGCATTGTTTATAGAAAGGCTGCTATGAAAGCGGAACGATACAAATAGTGCGATAAGCAAAAGAAATTGGACTATTTAACATGTCCTGGCCAGGGGCAGGCCGCAGAATTGTATTAAAAAACAGGTATACTGCTCGCAATAGAGACCACCTGGGAGTTCCATAGTGCGGCGTGGCTTGTCTGCTTTCCTGGATCTTGCATCGTTTGTGCAGCAGTTGAATTGCCGAATGGGTCATCCGAAGTATGGAGTCCTGAGAGTAAGAGAAAAAAAGAAAAAAAAGGAATCCGGCAGCCCCTGGTGCGGTTTAAGCCGTATTTCAGGCGTGCCGTGATAGTGCCCCTTCCCCTGTGCCCATGGTATTTCAAGAGCGTAGTTATGTACGCGAAGCACTGGTTTTGCTATATCGCGAGGGCTAGGGTTGGGGCCACATTGCTACGCTAGCTCAGAACGTGCCAGGCGGTCTTGTTGTAGGGTACTCCGGGCGCGCTTGACAGTGTCTGGCTTTTTGAAGGCAGAACTGGAGAACTGCCTAGAGAGGCTGCTTTGTACTTCTGCTGCGAGCGCTGCCGTGTGCTCCTCCGTTCGGAGGGAGCGTTCAGTGTTCCCATTGACCATGATTACTCCTCTAGGGCCTGGCATCTTCAGCTTGAGGTATGCATAGTGTGGTACCGCGTTGAATTTTGCGAATGCGGTTCGCCCAAGCAGTGCGTGATAGCCACTACGGAACAGGACTATGTCGAAGATTAACTCCTCGCTTCAGAAGTTATCCAGAGATCCGAAGACCACTTCCAGTGTGACTGAGCCTGTACAGTTGGCTTCTACACCTGGTATGACGCCTTTAAAGGTCGTTTTGGTGGGCTTGATCCTCGAGGGATCTATGCCCATTTTTCGCACTGTATCCTGGTAAAGCAGGTTCAGGCTGCTGCCGCCATCCATGAGGACTCTTATGAGATGAAATCCATCAATGATTGGGTCTAGAACCAATGCGGCGAAGCCGCCGTGACGGATGCTAGTGGGGTGGTCCCTTCGATCAAAGGTGATTGGGCAGGAGGACCATGGGTTGAACTTTGGGGCGACTGGCTCCATCGCATATATGTCTCGTAACGCACGCTTTCGCTCCCTCTTGGGGATGTGGGTTGCGTATATCATGTTCACCGTCCGCACTTGCGGGGGAAATCCCTTCTGTCCACCGTTGTTCGGCGGCCTGGGCTCCTCCTCGTTGTCGCTATACAACCCCTTGTCTTTGTTTTCGGCTCTTAACTTGCCTGCCTACTTGAACACCCAACAATCCCTGTTGGTGTGATTGGCTGGCTTTTCGGGGGTGCCATGTATCTGGCACAAGCGGTCGAATATTCGGTCCAAACTGGACGGGCCCTGAGTATTTCTTTTGAATGGCTTTTTCCATTGACCGGATTTGTAGCCTCGGAATCCGGCATTAACTGCCGTATCCTCGTTGCTGTCGCTGTTAACGCCGCGCTTTTGTTTGTTCCGGCGCGACCTGTCGCTTTTGTCCTTGGTATTCGAATTACCAGGGTTCTTGGTTAAATTATTGCTGCGAGCTAGCCAGCTGTCTTCTCCCGCGCAAAAGCGGGTCATGAGTGTCGTGAGGGCTGCCATAGATTTTGGCTTTTCCTGTCCCAGGTGCCGGGCAAGCCAGTCATCACGGATATTATGCTTGAAGGCTGCTAAGGCCTCTACGTCCGGACAGTCGACTATCTGGTTTTTCTTTGTTAGGAACCGTGTCCAGAATTGCCTGGCCGATTCCTCTGGCTGCTGAATTATGTGGCTTAGGTCATCGGCGTCCGGTGGTCACACATAAGTGCCCTGGAAGTTGTCAAGGAATGAGGCTTCCAGGTCCTCCCAAGAACCGATTGAGTCTGCTGGCAAGCTGTTAAGCCAATGCCGGGCCGGTCCCTTAAGTTTGAGTGGGAGGTATTTGATGGCGTGTAGATCATCACCGCGGGCCATGTGGATATGAAGGAGATAATCCTCGATCCATACCGCAGGATCTATTGTGCCATCGTACGATTTGATGTTTACGGGTTTGAAGCCCTCAGGGATTTTATGATCCATTACTTCATCTGTGAAGCATAGTTGGTGTGCGGCGCCTCTATATTGGGCTATATCACAACGCAGCTCGAAGGAGCTTTATCTGTTGAGTTCGGCCCGGCCGGATTTATTGCATCCGGAGTGACGATCACCGTCACATGCCGTGGGGCGCCTGCACGATCCGTAGATCGATCTTGTTTGCCTTGCCTTGTCCTCCAGTATGTCGCGCAGGTCGGGCGCATTTTCCTGTGCCTTAGTATGCTTGACGCGGCGTCGGGGCATGGCTTGAGTGGAGGGCCAAGAGGCCTCTCTGTCGCGGCCACGAGGTGGCCGGTCGGCCATGTCATGCGTTGGTGATGTAGGTGCTTCCTCCTCTAGTCAGGGTAGCAGCCTGTGCTTTGGGTAACTCTTGGAGGGGCGTTCGAGTTCATACTCTTCGGCCGCAAGGACTTCAGTCCATCTGTCAGCTAGCAAATCCTGATCAGCTCTAAGCTGTTGCTGCTTTTTCTTGAGGCTGCTTGCCGTGGCCATAAGCCTGCATTTAAAATGCTCTTGTTCGGCGAGATCCTCTGGCACGACGAACTCGTCGTCGTCGAGGCTTGCCTCGTCTTCGGAGGGAGGCGTATAATTATCGTCCTCAACCTCTTGGTCCGCCGCCCTCTCGTGAGGGCTGGCTTCTCTATCCTCCTATGCTGAATCTTGCTGGAGGGGGTGTTCTTTGGCGCTATCCGGAGTAGTATTATCTCCCATGCCGGAATCACCGTTTTTGCTTTGGCGGTATTTAGAGCGGCGCCGCTGACGCCGGCGCTTGGGCTGTTTCTTAGAGGTATCGTCCCCCGCTGTTACATCGCCATCTCCATCCTTTGGAGTGTCCACCATATATATGTCATATGACGAGGTGGCCTTCCAGCGCCCTACAGGTGCTGGTTCTTGTTCGTCTCCTGCATCGTCGTCCATGCCGTCGATGTCTTCGGAGTCGAAGTCAAGCATGTCGGTTAAGTCGTCGAAAGTGGCTACGAAGTGGGTGGTGGGTGGGTTTTGAATTTCTTCATCGTCCGTATCCCAACCTTGCTGACCGTAGTCCGGCCAGGGCTCTCCTGATAAAGAGAGAGACTTTAGAGAATTCAGGATGTCGCTGAAGGGCGAGTGCTGAAAGATGTCCGTGGCGGTGAACTCCATTATCGGCGCCCAATCGGATTCGATCGGCAGGGGCGCGGGTGGCTCGGAGTTCGGAGAGGAATCCGGCTCCTCGGAGTCACGGGCCATGCGGAGTGCGGGGCTGGAGTTTGGCTCGATCGCCTCTGAGATCTCAGCCCCTGAGGCAGCGTCCAACCGCTGATCCTTGATTGGCGCAGTAGGCTCCAAATCAATGGTCGGAACCAATGCGTGTGCGGCCTCCAAGGCGCTGTTCGGTGGCAGAGCTATATCATGCCCATCGAGACAGTGCGGCGCGCTTGGCTGTGGCTCGAATCCGTTGAAGATCAAGTCCCCACGGATGTCAGCCGTGTAGTTTAGGCTTCCAAACCTGACCTGATGGCCAGGGGCGTAGCTTTCGATCTGCTCAAGGTGGCCAAGCGAATTGGCCCGCAGTGCGAAGCCGCCGAAGACGAAGATCTGTCCGGGGAGAAAAGTCTCACCCTGGACTGCATCGTTGTTGATGATCGAAGGAGCCATCGGGCCTAAAAGCGACGACACAAAGGAACTCTCAATGAAAGCACCAATGTCGGTGTCAAAACCGGCGGATCTCGGGTAGGGGGTCCCAAACTGTGCATCTAGGCCGGATGGTAACAGGAGGCAAGGAACACGATGTTTTACCCAGGTTCGGGCCCTCTTGATGGAGGTAAAACCCTACGTCATGCTTGATTAATATTGATGATATGGGTAGTACAAGAGTAGATCTACCACGAGATCAAGGAGGCTAAACCCTAAAAGCTAGCCTATGGTATGATTGTTGTATGATGAAGTTGTCCTACGGACTAAAACCCTCCGGTTTATATAGACACCGGAGAGGGTTAGGGTTACACAAAGTCGGTTACAATGGTAGGAGATCTTGAATATCCGCATTGCCAAGCTTGCCTTCCACGCCAAGGAAAGTCCCATCCGGACACGGGACGAAGTCTTCAATCTTGTATCTTCATAGTCCTGGAGTCCGACTGAAGGTATAGTCCGGCTACCCGAACACCCCCTAATCCAGGACTCCCTCATCGGCCATGACAAACGATCTACAATCCGGCTAGAAGGCATTACACATGTCAATTAAAATTACATAGTCAATCTGACTGATTGTATTCCTCTTCAATACCATCTAACAAGCTGTCTAGTTTACAGTCCTGTTGGGAATACTTTGCGGCCAATTCTACTTGGCCGTATACTAAACTCACAGGGATCTCCTTCCCATCGGGCCCCATGGGTCCGACCTCGGCCATGTGGTTTGGGTCAGCCTTCATGTACCGCGTCTTCACCATGGCCCAGGCCTCCCTGGCGCCTTGACGGCAGGCCGACATCTTCCACAATCGGAAGCGCCGCCGTGCTCCCTTCAGCTTCTCTACAAGCTCTCCAAGGCCTTCGGGCATGGAGACGGATGGCCACAAGGCCTGGGCCTTGCATCACCTGCCGAACTCGCTCATGCAGTTGTGAGAGCTCAGGAAGAAGGTCACCCGTAGAACCGGGCATTTCCTCTGCAGGACGACCTGTTAGCATACCTACAGACATTACTCTGTTAGTCGACTTCCTCGCCGAACTCTTTTTTTTCAAAGTTCGTTTAAGCACTTACTAAATATGCCACGTCGAAGCCACTGATTCTCCTTAACGGAGTCCAACAGCTGGGCACGAACATCCTTCAGTTCAACGCCCAGCTTGGTGTTGGCATCTTGGAGATCGTTCTTCTCCCGCCTCACCTTTGTCAGCATGCTCTCACCAGCCTTCAACTGGCATAGGAGTTGTTGCTTTTCCGGATTTAATCCGGCGCCATCTGCAATCTCATTTGTCAGATTTGCACCCACGCCACACTTTGCAAAATACTTATCTTTCGAAGCGTATATTACCAGTGGGGGTCTCCTTGGGCTCCCCTGCCGCGGCTAGTGCGGCCTCAAGTTGGGCTTTGCACTTTTCCAGCTCCTGGGACAGTAGGGTATTCTTTTATGTAAGAACCTGCATAACAAATGATCCTTAAATCAGTTATTCTAACTGTTTCAAGTCTCGGGGGCTACTGGTATATATATAATTACCAAAATTTTCTTACCCGTATGTCTTTTACATATTGCTCCGTGGCTCTGGCTAGACCATTTTGAGCGGCACGGAGGTACGCATCTCCCGAATTGAAGGCATCCAATGCCTCTGGGGAGAAACAAGCGTCGCGAAGAACTGTCCGGCGACGCCTGTGGTTCATGGCACTCTCCACCTTAGAATTGGTGGCAGACAGCCTGTCCGCATCCTCTGTCGGAGGAGCGTCCGGTGCGCGCCTTGTGTTCGCCTCCACTTCCGGACCAGGTTTTGGAGCCTGGCTGGTGGAGGCGCGATTGGCAACCTCTTTGGATATAGTCCGGCGAGGCCTCTTCATCCTGAAGAGAGCACGAGCGTTAATATGCCTTGAAGGAATAACACCCGGGAATAAGATGGCACGCTATAACTTTGCGCCGGCGTCTCAGTCCGGATCGCACTTCTTTTCAGCCCGCGGGGCCTTGCCGCCCCTCGTTGGCTAGTCGCCGCAGGATCGGCCTCCCGTCTCAAGGACCTCCCCTGCAACACACGGTTGTCATACGACAATCGAAAACACGCGAGGATAGATCCCTTTTCAAAGTGCTGGGACTTCGGTCTCAGTTACCTGTGAGGCTGGGAGTAGCCCTGGATAATCGGCCGTAATGGCCACCAAGGCGTTGTCCTTGCTCAATTGATGAAACACCCCATCAATCAGCTCCACAGATAAGTCCGGATCCTCTTGAGAGACCGGGTCGAGGGACCGTCCCGGATCCTCGGGTTGTGGAGGAGGGCTGTTTATTTCTTTAACAGCCTGGCGCAGTTCCTGCATTGAAGTCGTTAGACTGAATATTTAACGATGGGAATATAAAACGGATGGGCAAGTAAAAGTGACCACTTACCCAACTTGGGGGATTGTACATAGAAAATCCACCCTGTGGGTTGACGCGGAGAAATTCCTCCTCTTCTCCATTGTACAAAGCGGACAAGATCTTTATTAGAGAGGCAGCCGAATCTGGCCCCTTACGGCCATGGCGGGTGGCGTCGTCCTCCCCATTGAAGTCCCACATGGGGTGGCCTCTATACTGAAGCGGCTGCACCTCTCACATGATGCATGCGGCCATGACCCGGTCATGGTTAGTCCGGAATGAGCTAACAATCTTATCCGGCCCATCAGGTAAAGAACGTCCTTGTCACTTTCCCTCTGAGGGCTCCGTAGATGCCAGCTTAGGTGCTTCTTTAGGGGAGCACCGTCGAACTCAGCGAGGCCGATCCGGACAGGATCCGGCAGCGGGGCGTCCTCTATATAAAACCATTCCGAAGGCCAGTCCTCGGACGCCTTCTTTGGGGTTTCGGATAGATATCCGGTCCCGGCGATGCGCCACACTTCGGCTCCGCCCACTTGATATATTGACCCCTTCTGAGAATGGGGCACAAGGCAGAATAGCCTTTTCCACAGCGCGAAATGAGCCTCGCAGCCCAGAAACAGCTCGCAAAGGGCTACGAAGCCCGTGATATGCAATATGGAGGCAGGCGTGAGGTTGTGCAGCTGGAGGCCATAGAACTCCAGGAGCCCCCGGAGAAACAGATGAATTGGAAATCTGAGCCCTCTTATTAAGTAAGGGACAAGGCATACCCGCTCTCCTTTGGAGGGATTGGGGGCGCTCTCCGCTTGCTCTCCGCCATTATAGGTGGCAAGTCCGGCTCGAACCGGGACCATATAGGCCGGGGGGAGAAATCCCTTGGTCTGGAGCGTCACTAGCTCGCTCTGCGAGATGGAGCATCTCTCCCAATCTCCAGGCTGAGGGCTAGAAGGGCGAGAGGAGGAGTTGCGGCGGCCGGCCATGATAGAATGGACCTCTGTCGGATACGCTCTGATGAATACTCGCGGAGGGGAGAAGGTGTGGTTTGGATCTAAATCCTCGTCCCCTTAAATAGGCGGCTCATTCACGCGGCTAGGGGTGTAAATGTAAAAACACCCTGACTTTTCGTATTCGTTTGACACGTGGAAGACGGCCATTATTGGGCGTAGAAGCCAAGGAGTGCTACATTTACAAGAAACCGGACATTATTCAACAGGTACACGGAATTTGGAGGAGAACCCGCCTTGCAATGCCGAAGACAATCTGCGTGCCGGACTCGTCGTCATTGAAGCCTGGTTCGGGGGCTACTGAGGGAGTCCTGGATTAGGGGGTGTCCGGATAGCCGGACTATACCTTCGGCCGGACTCCTGGACTATGAAGATACAAGATTGAAGACTTCGTCCCGTGTCCGGAAGGGACTTTCCTTGGCGTGGAAGGCAAGCTTGGCGATATGGATATGAAGATCTCCTACCATTGTAACTGACTCTGTGTAACCCTAGCCCTCTCCATTGTCTATATAAACCGAAGGGTTTTAGTCCGTAGGACGAACAACAATCATACCATAGGCTAGCTTCTAGGGTTTAGCCTCTCTGATCTCGTGGTAGATCTACTCTTGTACTACCCATATCATCAATATTAATCAAGCAGGACGTAGGGTTTTACCTCCATCGAGAGGGCCCGAACCTGGGTAAAAACATCGTGTCCCTTGTCTCCTGTTACCATCCGCCTAGACGCACAGTTCGGGACCCCCTACCCGAGATCCGCCAGTTTTGACACCGACAGGGTGCTTATGAAATTGAATCTATGTTTAAAGAGTTTGAAGATTTTGATGATGCTTGTTATAGACCTGAAAATTTAGCTATCCTCAGATATTGCTATGAGAATTATGAATACAATTCCGATATTAATGCACTTATTGAGAAAGTCTCCGTTGTCCAAGAAGAGACTAATATTTTGTAGGAATCTATGGAAGAAGAAGTTGATGAAACTGTGAGCTCATTGGATGAAAAAGATGAGGAGGAGAGCGAAGAACAAAAAGAGGAAGAGCGGATTGATCACCCGTGCCCACCTTCTAATGGGAGTAACTCTTCAACTCATACATTGTTTAATTCCCCTTCGTGCTTATTGAAGGATGATTGCTATGATGGTTGTTATGATCCCTATGATTCTTTTGAAATATCCCTTTTTGATGATGCTTGCTATGCTTGTGGCCAAGATGCCAATATGAATTATGCTTATGGAGATGAACTTGCTATAGTTCCTCATGTTAAACATGAAATTGTTGCTATTGCACCCACGCATGATAGTCCTATTATCTTTTTGAATTCTCCCAACTACACTATATCGGAGAAGTTTGCTCTTATTAAGGATTATATTGATGGGTTGCCTTTTACCGTTGCACATGATGATTTTGATGAATATAATATGCATGTGCTTGCTGCTCCTACTTGCAATTATTATGAGAGAGTAACTATATCTCCACCTCTCTATGTTTCCTATATGATAAAATTGCAAGAAACTGTTTATACTATGCATTGGCCTTTACTATGTGTGCATGAATTGTTCTTTTATGACATGCCGATGCATAGGAAGAGAGTTAGACTTCGTCATTACATTATATATGTTATTTTGTGCTTACTACTAAATTACAAATCATTGTTAATTAAAATTGGCTTTGATATACCTTAGGATCCGGGTGGATTCATTACTTGAGCACTATATGCCTAGCTTAATGGCTTTAAAGAAAGCGATGCCAGGAAGACAACCCGGAAGTTTTAGAGAGTCATTTATTTCTGTTGTGTGCTTTTATAAAGTTTAGAAATAAAAATAATGTGCCAAGGTTTGCCTTTAGGATGTTTACATTTGCTTGATGGTTTGTACGGTGCAGGACAGAAAGTTTGGCTCCAGTGCGATTTTACATTTTGAGCTGGAACGACAAATGGTTCTGATTCTTTTTGCACCGTCTTTCTATACAAATTTTTTATTTTTCCTAATTTTGGTAGAATTTTTCAAGTATCAGAAGTATGGTGAATGTTCAGATTATTACATACTGTTCTGTTTTAGACAGATTCTGTTTTTGATGCATAGTTTGCTTGTTTTGATGAAACTATCAATTTATATCAGTGGATTAAGCCATGAAAAAGTTATATTACAGTAGACACAATGCAAAAACAAAATATGAATTGGTTTGCAACGGTACTTAGAGTAGTGATTTGCTTTATTATACTAACGGATCTTACCGAGTTTTCTGTTGAAGTTTTGTGTGGATGAAGTGTTCGGTGATCGAGAAGGTCTCGATGTGAGAAGAAGGAAGAGAGGCAAGAGCTCAAGCTTGGGGATGCCCGAGGCACCCCAAGTAAATATTCAAGGAGACTCGAGCGTCTAAGCTTGGGGATGCCCCGGAAGGCATCCCCTCTTTCTTCAACAAGTATCGGTATGTTTTCGGATTCATTTCGTTCATGCGATATGTGCAATCTTGGAGCGTCTTTTGCATTTAGTTTTCATTTTTCTTTTATGCACCATGCTGGTATGAGATAATCCTTGGTTTATTTATAGAATGCTCTTTGCACTTCACTTATATCTTCGGAGAATGGCTTTATAGAATGCTTCATGTGCTTCACTTTTATCATTTGAAGTTTGGATTGCCTGTTTCTCTTTACTTAAACAACCGCCATTTGTAGAATGCTCTTTTGCTTCACTTAGATTTGTTAGAGCATGGGCATATCTTTTTAAGAAAGAATTAAACTCTCTTGATTCACTTATATCTATTTAGAGAGATGACAGGAACTGGTCATTCACATGGTTAGTCATAAAATCCTACATAAAACTTGTAGATCACTGAATATGATATGTTTGATTCCTTGCAATAGTTTTGCGATATAAAGATGGTGATATTAGATTCATGCTAGTGGGTGGTTGTGAATTGTAGAAATACTTGTGTTGAGGTTTGTGATTCCCGTAGCATGCACGTATGGTGAACCGTTATGTAACGAAGTTGGAACATGAGGTATTTATTGATTGTCTTCCTTATGAGTGGCGGTCGGGGACGAGCGATGGTCTTTTCCTACCAATCTATCCCCCTAGGAGCATGCGCGTAGTACTTTGTTTCAATGACTAATAGATTTTTGCAATAAGTATGTGAGTTCTCTATGACTAATATTGAGTCCATGGATTATACGCACTCTCACCCTTCCACCATTGCTAGCCTCTCTAGTACCGCGCAACTTTCGCCGGTACCATAAAACCACCTTATATCTTCCTCAAAACAGCCACCATACCTACCTATCATGGCATTTCCATAGCCATTCCGAGATATATTGCCATGCAACTTTCATCATCATCATATACATGACTTGAGCATTCATTGTCATATTGCTTTGCATGATCGTAAGATAGCTAGCATGATGTTTTCATGGCTTGTCCGTTTTTTTGATGTCATTGCTATGCTAGATCATTGCACATCCCGGTACACTGCCGGAGGCATTCATAGTCATATCTTTGTCCTAGATATCGAGTTGTAATATTGAGTTGTAAGTAAATAAAAGTGTGATGATCATCATTTTTAGAACATTGTCCCATGCGAGGTTATCAAAATAAAAGTGGCCAAAGAAGCCCATCCAAAAAAAGAGAGAGGCCAAAGAAGCCTACAAAAAAACAAAAAAATGAGAGAAAAAGAGAGAAGGGGCAATGTTACTATCCTTTTTCCACACTTATGCTTCAAAGTAGCACCATGTTCTTCATATAGAGAGTCTCTTGAGTTATCACTTTCATATACTAGTGGGAATTTTCATTATAGAACTTGGCTTGTATATTCCAACGGTGGGCTTCCTCAAACGCCTTAGGTCTTCATGAGCAAGCAAGTTGGATGCACACCCACTTAGTTTCAGTTAGATCTTTCATATACTTATAGCTCTAGTGCATCCGTTGCATGGCAATCCCTACTCACTCACATTGATATCTATTGATGGGCATCTCCATAGCCCGTTGATACGCCTAGTTGATGTGAGACTATCTTCTCCTTTTTGTCTTCTCCACAACCACCATTCTATTCCACCTATAGTGCTATGTTGAAAAGGTTTGAGAACGTCAAAAGTAGGAAACAATTGCTTGGCTTGTCATCGGGGTTGTGCATGATGTGAGTATTTTGTGTGGTGAAGATGGAGCATAGCCAGACTATATGATTTTGTAGGGATAACTTTCTTTGGCCTTGTTATTTTGAAAAGACATGATTGCTTTATTAGTAGGCTTGAAGTGTTATTGTTTTTATGTCAAAGGATAGATTATTGCTTTGAATGACTCGTGTCTTAATATTCATGCCATGATTAGACATATGATCAAGATTATGCTAGGTGGCATTCCACATCAAAAATTATCTTTTATCATTTACCTACTCGAGGACGAGCATGAATTAAGCTTCGGGATGCTGACACGTCTCCGTCGTATCTATAATTTTTTATTGTTCCATGCCAATATTCTACAACTTCCATATACTTTTTGGCAACTTATTATACTATTTTTGGGACTAACATATTGATCCAGTGCCCAGTGGCAGTTCCTGTCTGTTGCATGTTTTTGGTTTCACAGAATATCCATATCAAACGGAGTCCAAACGGGATAAAAACGGACAGAGATACTTTTCGGAATATTTGGAAAATATGGAGGAAAAATCAACGCGAACCAGTGTCCGAGGTGGGCACGAGGTAGGGGGTGCCCCCCTAGGGCGCGCCCCTGACCCTCGTGACCCACTTGTAAGGCGGTTGACGGCCTTCTTCGGCCGCAAGAAAGCTAATTTTCGGAAAAAAATCACGGCGAAGGTTTCGTTCCAATCGGAGTTACGAATCTCCGGATATAAAAGAAACGGTGAAAGGGCAGCAGAAGAGAACGCAGAAACGGAGAGAGACAGAGAGATAGATCCAATCTCAGAGGGGCTCTCACCCCTCCCGTGCCATGGAGGCCATGGACCAGAGGGGAAACCCTTCTCCCATCTAGGGAGGAGGTCAAGGAAGAAGAAGAAGAAGGAGGGGGGCTCTCTCCCCCTCGCTTCCGGTGGCACCGGAGTGCCACCGGGGGCCATCATCATCACCGCGATCTACACCAACACCTCCGCCATCTTCACCAACATCTCCATCACACTCCCCCTCTATCTACAACGGTCCACTCTCCCGCAACCCGCTGTACCCTCTACTTGAACATGGTGCTTTATGCTTCATATTATTATCCAATGATGTGTTGCCATCCTATGATGTCTGAGTAGATTTTCGTTGTCCTATTGGTGGTTGATGAATTGCTATGATTGATATAATTTGCTTGTGGTTATGTTGCTGTCCTTTGGTGCCCATCATATGATTGCGCATGTGGATCACACCCTAGTGTTAGTTGTATGTTGATAGGACTATGTATTGGAGGGCAAGAGTGACAGAAGCTTCAACCTAGCATAGAAATTGATGCATACGAGATTGAAGGGGGACCAATATATCTTAATGATATGGTTGGGTTTTACCTTAATGAACATTAGTAGTTGCGGATGCTTGCTAATAGTTCCAATCATAAGTGCATAGAATTCCAAGTCAGGGATGACATGCTAGCAGTGACCTCTCCCACATAATACTTGCTATCGGTCTAGTAAAGTAGTCAATTGCTTAGGGGAAATTTCAACTGCTACCACCACTTTTCCACACTCGCTATATTTACTTTATTGCTTCTTTACTTACAACAGCCCCTACTTTTTATTTACTTGCTCTTTATTATCTTGCAAACCTATCCAACAACACTTACAAAGTACTTCTACTTTCATACTTGTTCTAGGTAAAGCGAACGTCAAGCGTGCGTAGAGTTGTATCGGTGGTCGATAGAACTTGAGGGAATATTTGTTCTACCTTTAGCTCCTCGTTGGGTTTGACACTCTTACTTATCGAAAACTGTTGCGATCCCCTATACTTGTGGGTTATCAGGGGGGCAAGCCCCCTCCCCCTTGGCCGCCGCCCCCCCTCTAGATCTCATCTAGAGGGGCCGGCCCCCTTCCCCCTTCTACCTATAAATAGAGGGGCGAGGGGAGGGCTGCAAGACCACATCCAAGGCGCAGCCCCTCCCCTCCCCAACACCTCTCCTCCTCCGCATGAGCTTGGCGAAGCCCTGCCGGAGAACTGCCACTCCATCACCACCATGCCGTCGTGCTGCTGTTGGAGCCTTCTTCCTCAACCTCTCCCTCCTCCTTGCTGGATCAAGGCGCAGGAGACGTCACCGGGCTGCACGTGTGTTGAACGCGGAGGCGCCGTTGTTCGGTGCTTAGATCGGATTCGGCCACGATCTGAATCGCTACGTGTACGACTCCTCCAACCGCGTTCTTGCAACGCTTCCGACTCACGATCTTCAAGGGTATGAAGATGCACTCCCCTCTCTCTCGTTGCTAGTTACTCCATAGATTGATCTTGGTGATGCGTAGAAATTTTTTAATTTCTGCAACGATCCCCAACAGTGGCATCATGAGCTAGGTTTATGCGTAGTTTCTATGCACGAGTAGAACACAAGTTGTTGTGGGCGTCAATTTTGTCAATTTACTTGCCGTTACTAGTCTTATCTTGATTCGGCGGCATCGTGGGATGAAGCGTCCCGGACCGACCTTACACGTACGCTTACGTGAGACTGGTTCCACCGACTGACACGCACTAGTTGCATAAGGTGGCTAGTGGGTGTCTGTCTCTCCCACTTTAGTCGGATCGGATTCGATGAAAAGGGTCCTTATGAAGGGTAAATAGAAATTGGCATACCACGTTATGGTTTTAGCGTAGGTAAGAAACGTTCTTGCTAGAAACCTATAGCAGCCATGTAAAAACTTGCAACAACAATTAGAGGACGTCTAACTTGTTCTTGCAGCATATGCCGTGTGATGTGATATGGCCAAAAGGATGTGATGAATGATATATGTGATGTATGAGATTGATCATGTTCTTGTAATAGGAATCACGACTTGCATGTCGATGAGTATGACAACCGGCAGGAGCCATAGGAGTTGTCTTAATTTATTTATGACCTGCGTGTCAACATAAACGTCATGCAATTACTTTACTTTATCGCTAACCGTTAGCCATAGTAGTAGAAGTAATAGTTGGCGAGACAACTTCATGAAGACACGATGATGGAGGTCATGGTGTCATGCCGGTGACAATGATGATCATGGCGCCCCGAAGATGGAGATCAAAAGGAGCAAAATGATATTGGCCATATCATGTCACTATTTGATTGCATGTGATGTTTATCATGTTTTACATCTTATTTGCTTAGAACGACGGTAGCATAAATAAGATGATCCCTCGCAATAATTTCAAGAAAGTGTCCTCCCTAACTGTGCACCATTGCTAAGGACCGTTGTTCCGAAGCACCACGTGATGATCGGGTGTGATAGGTTCTAACGTTCGCATACAACGGGTGTAAGCCAGATTTACACACGCAATACACTTAGGTTGACTTGACGAGCCTAGCATGTACAGACATGGCCTCGGAACACGGAAGACCGAAAGGTCGAACATGAGTCGTATAGAAGATACGATCAACATGAAGATGTTCACCGATGATGACTAGTTCGTCTCACGTGATGATCGGGCACGACCTAGTTGACTCGGATCATGTATCACTTAGATGACTAGAGGGATGTCTATCTGAGTGGGAGTTCATTAAATAATTTGATTAGATGAACTTAATTATCATGAACATAGTCTAAAAATCTTTGCAATATGTCTTGTAGATCAAATGGCCCACGCAAATGTTGCCCTCAACTTCAATGCGTTCCTAGAGAAAACCAAGCTGAAAGACGATGGCAACAAATACACGGACTGGGTCCGTAACCTGAGGATTATCCTCATAGCTGCCAAGAAAGCATATGTCCTTGATGCACCGCTAGGTGAAGCACCTGTTTTCCTAGTAGATCAAGACGTTATGAACTCCTGGCAGACGCGCAATGATGATTACTCCCTGGTTCAGTGCGGCATGCTTTTCAGCTTAGAACCGGGGCTCCAAAAGCGTTTTGAGCAACACGGAGCATATGAGATGTTCCAAGAGCTAAAAATGGTTTTCCAAGCTCATGCCCGGGTCGAGAGATATGAAGTCTCTGACAAGTTCTACAGTTGTAATATGGAGGAGAATAGTTCCGTCAGCGAGCACATACTCAAAATGTCTGGGTTGCACAACCGCTTGTCTCAGCTGGGAGTTAATCTCCCGGATGATGCGGCCGTTGACAGAATCCTTCAGTCGCTCCCACCTAGCTACAAGAGCTTTGTGATGAACTTCAATATGCAGGGGATGGAAAAGACCATTCCTGAGGTATATTCAATGCTGAAATCAGCGGAGGTGGAAATCAAAAGGAACATCAAGTGTTGATGGTGAATAAAACCACTAAGTTCAAGAAAGGCAAGGGTAAAAAGAACTTCAAGAAGGACGACAAGGGAGTTGCCGCGCCTGGTAAGCAAGCTGTCGGGAAGAAGCCAAAGAATGGACCCAAGCCTGAGACTGAGTGCTTTTATTGTAAGGGAAACGGTCACTGGAAGCGGAACTGCCCCAAGTACTTAGCGGATAAGAAGGCCGGCAATGTCAAAGGTATATGTGATATACATGTTATTGATGTGTACCTAACTAGCGCTCGTAGTACCTCCTGGGTATTTGATACTGGTGCAGTTGCTCATATTTGTAACTCAAAACAGGAGCTGCAGAATAAACGGAGACTGGTGAAGGACGAGGTGACGATGCGCGTCGGGAATGGTTCCAAGGTCGATGTGATCGCTGTCGGCACGCTACCTCTACATTTACCTACGAGATTAGTTTTAAACCTCAATAATTGTTATTTAGTACCAGCTTTGAGCATGAACATTGTACCTGGATCTCGTTTAATGCGAGATGGCTACTCATTTAAATCTGAGAATAATGGTTGTTCTATTTATATGAGAGACATGTTTTATGGTCATGCCCCGCTGGTCGATGGTTTATTCTTTTTTAATCTCGAATGTGATGTTACACATATTCATAGTGTGAATGCCAAAAGATGTAAGGTTGATAGTGATAGTCCCACATACTTGTGGCGCTGCCGCCTTGGTCACATTGGTGTCAAACGCATGAAGAAACTCCATGCAGATGGACTTTTGGAGTTTCTTGATTATGAATCATCTGACACGTGCGAACCATGCCTCATGGGCAAAATGACCAAGACTCCGTTCTCTGGAACAATGGAGCGAGCAACCAACTTATTGGAAATCATACATACTGATGTGTGCGGTCCAATGAGTGTTGAGGCTCGCGGTGGCTATCGTTATGTTCTCACCCTCACTGATGACTTTAGTAGATATGGGTATGTTTACTTAATGAAACACAAGTCTGAGACCTTTGAAAAGTTCAAGGAATTTTAGAGTGAGGTTGAGAATCAACGTGACAGGAAAATCAAGTTCTTACGATCAGATCGTGGGGGAGAATATTTGAGTCACGAATTTGGCACACACTTAAGGAAATGCGGAATTGTTTCACAACTCATGCCGCCTGGAACACCTCAGCGTAATGGTGTGTCCGAACATCGTAATCGCACTCTATTGGATATGGTACGATCTATGATGTCTCTTGCCGATCTACCGCTGTCATTTTGGGGTTATGCTATAGAGACTGCCGCATTCACTTTAAATAGGGCTCCATCGAAATCTGTTGAGATGACACCGTATGAATTGTGGTTTGGTAAGAAACCTAAGCTATCGTTTCTGAAAGTTTGGGGATGCGATGCTTATGTCAAGAA
Organism: Triticum dicoccoides; assembly: GCF_002162155.2. Taxonomy (NCBI): domain Eukaryota; kingdom Viridiplantae; phylum Streptophyta; class Magnoliopsida; order Poales; family Poaceae; genus Triticum; species Triticum dicoccoides. The sequence continues at coordinate 513,223,400 of NC_041380.1, forward strand.
ACTTCAACCTGAAAAGCTCAAACCCAAATCGGAAAAATGCGTCTTCATAGGATACCCTAAGGAAACTATTGGGTATACCTTCTACCTCAGATCCGAAGGCAAGATCTTTGTTGCCAAGAATGGATCCTTGCTAGAGAAAGAGTTTCTTTCGAAAGAAGTAAGTGGGAGGAAAGTAGAACTTGATGAAGTATTGCCACTTGAACCCGAGAGTGGCGCAGCTCAAGAAAATATTTATGAGGTGCCTGCACCGACCGGAGAGGAAGTTAATGATGATGATCATGAAACTTCAGATCAAGTTGCTACTGAACTTCGTAGGTCCACAAGGACACGTTCCGCACTAGAGTGGTACGGCAACCCTGTCCTGGAAATCATGTTGTTAGACAATGGTGAACCTTCGAACTATGAAGAAGCGATGGCGGGCCCAAATTCCGACAAATGGCTGGAAGCCATGAAATCCGAGATAGGATCCTTGTATGAAAACGAAGTATGGACTTTGACTGACTTGCCGATGATCGGCGAGCCATAGAAAATAAATGGATGTTTAAGAAGAATACAGACGCGGATGGTAATGTGACCATCTATAAGGCTCGGCTTGTCGCTAAGGGTTATCGACAAGTTCAAGGGGTTGACTATGATGAGACTTTCTCACCCATAGCAAAGCTGAAGTCCGTCCGAATCATGTTAGCAATTGCCGCATTATATGATTATGAGATATGGCAAATGGACGTCAAAACGGCATTGCTTAATGGTTTCCTTAAGGAAGAATTGTATATGATGCAGCCAGAAGGTTTTGTCGATCCTAAGAATGCTGACAAGGTGTGCAAGCTCCAACGCTCAATCTATGGGCTGGTGCAGGCATCTCGGAGTTGGAACATTCGATTTGATGAGACGATCAAAGCGTTTGGGTTTACGGAGACTTATGGAGAAGCCTGTGTTTACAGGAAAGTGAGAGGAAGCTCTGTAGCATTTCTCATATTATATGTGGATGACATATTATTGATGGGAAATGATATAGAATTCTTGGAAAGCATAAATGCCTACTTGAACAAGTGTTTTTCGATGAAGGATCTTGGAGAAGCTGCTTATATATTAGGCATCAAGATCTATAGAGATAGATCGAGATGCCTCATTGGTCTTTCACAAAGCACGTACCTTGACAAGATATTGAAGAAGTTCAATATGGATTGGTCCAAGAAGGGGTTCTTACCTGTATTGCAAGGTATGAGATTGAGCACGGCTCAAGCTCGGCCATAGGGTCTATTATGTTTGCCATGCTGTGTACCAGACCTGATGTAAACCTTGCCGTAAGTTTGGTAGGAAGGTACCAAAGTAATCCCGGCATGGAACACTGAACAACGGTCAAGAATATCCTGAAGTACCTAAAAAGGACTAAGGATATGTTTCTCATTTATGGAGGTGACGAAGAGCTCGTCGTAAAGGGTTACGTCGATGCTAGCTTCGACACAGATCTGGTTGACTCCAAGTCACAAACCGGATACGTGTATATTTTGAATGGTGGGGCAGTCAGTTGGTGCAGTTGCAAGCAAAGTGTCGTGGTGGGATCTACATGTGAAGCGGAGTACATGGCAGCCTCGGAGGCAGCACAAGAAGCAATCTGGATGAAGGAGTTCATTACCGACCTAGGAGTTATTCCCAATGCGTCGGGCCTGATGACTCTCTTCTGTGACAACACTGGAGCTATTGCCCTTGCCAAGGAGCCCAGGTTTCACAGGAAGACCAGGCATATCAAGCGTCGCTTCAACTCCATTCGTGAAAATGTTCAAAATGGAGACATAGATATTTGTAAAGTGCATACTGACCTGAATGTCGCAGATCCGTTGACTAAACCTCTTCCTCGAGCAAAACATGATCAACACCAGAACTCTATGGGTGTTCGATTCATCACAATGTAACTAAATTATTGACTCTAGTGCAAGTGGGAGACTGTTGGAAATATGCCCTAGAGGCAATAATAAAATGGTTATTATTATATTTCCTTGTTCATGATAATTGTCTATTGTTCATGCTATAATTGTATTATCCGAAAATCGTGATACATGTGTGAATACATAGACCACAACATGTCCCTAGTGAGCCTCTAGTTGACTAGCTCGTTGATCAATAGATGGTCATGGTTTCCTGATTATGGACATTGGATGTCATTGATAATGGAATCACATCATTAGGGGAAAGCTGTGATGGACAAGACCCAATCCTAAGCATAGCACAAGATCGTGTAGTTCGTCTGCTAGAGCTTTTCTAATGTCAGTATCATTTCCTTAGACCATGAGATTGTGCAACTCCCGGATACCGTAGGAGTGCTTTGGGTGTACCAAACGTCACAACATAACTGGGTGGCTATAAAGGTGCACTACAGGTATCTCCGAAAGTGTCTGTTGGGTTGGCACAAATCGAGACTGGGATTTGTCACTCCGTATGACGGAGAGGTATCTCTAGGCCCACTCGATAATGCATCATCATGAGCTCATTGTGACTAAGTAGTTGGTCACGGGATCATGCATTACGAAATGAGTAAAGTGACTTGCCGGTAACGAGATTGAACGAGGTATTGGGATACCGATGATCGAATCTCGGGCAAGTAACATACCGATTGACAAAGAGAATTGTATACGGGATTGCTTGAATCCTCGACATCGTGGTTCATCCAATGAGATCATCATGGAACATGTGGGAGCGAACATGGGTATCCAGATCCCGCTGTTGGTTATTGGCCGAAGAGTTGTCTCGGTCATGTCTTCATGGTTCCCGAACCCGTAGGGTCTACACACTTAAGGTTCGATGACGCTAGGGTTATTAGGAAGATTTGTATGTGATTACCGAATGTTGTTAGGAGTCCCGGATGAGATCCCGGACGTCACGAGGAGTTGCGGAATAGTCCGGAGGTGAAGATTTATATATGGGAAGTCATCATATGGTCACCGGAAATATTCGGTGGTATACCGGTATTGTACCGGGACCACCGGAGGGGTTCCGGGGGTCCACCGGGAGGGTCCACCTGCCCCGGAGGGCCTTATGGGCTGTAGGTGGAAGGGAACCAGCCACTAGTGGGATGGGCGCCATCCCCCCAGGGCCCATGCACCTAGGGTTTGGGGGGAACCCTAAAGGGGGCGCCCCCCTTGCTTGGGAGGCAAGCCCCCTCCCCCTTGGCCGCCGCCCCCTCTAGATCTCATCTAGAGGGGCTGGCCCCCTTCCCCCTTCTCCCTATAAATAGAGGGGCGAGGGGAGGGCTAGAAGACCACATCCAAGGCACATCCCCTCCCCTCCCCAACACCTCTCCTCCTCCGCATGAGCTTGGCGAAGCCCTGCCGGAGAACTGCCACTCCATCACCACCACGCTGTCGTGCTGCTGTTGGAGCCTTCTTCCTCAACCTCTCCCTCCTCCTTGCTGGATCAAGGCGCGGGAGACGTCACCGGGCTGCACGTGTGTTGAACGCGGAGGCGCCGTTGTTCGGTGCTTAGATCGGATTCGGACGCGATCTGAATCGCTACGTGTACGACTCCTCCAACTGTGTTCTTGCAACACTTCTGACTCGCGATCTTCAAGGGTATGAAGATGCACTCCCCTCTCTCTTGTTGCTAGTTACTCCATAGATTGATCTTGGTGATGCGTAGAATTTTTTTAATTTCTGCAACGATCCCCAACACCCAAGACCCCTGCGCGCTTAGGATGTAGATCGGCGTGCTGGCCTCTCTGTTGAGCCTAGGTAGGGCTACGATGTGTTGATCTTCAAATAACACCATGCCCATGTTTTGTTGTTCCTGCAAGTCCTCCTTCCTCTCGTCCAAGTTATCTCCAGTGCGCACACCCTTAGGCTTGGATTTTTGGTTTCTGTTGTGGCGCCGGGTGCCCCACGCAGTAGTCGCTGGAGCTCGCAAATTTTTGAAGGTCAAAGCCGAGGGAGGGTGAACCCCGTCCCCGTGTTCCTTCAACTCATGGCCCATCATTCCATAGACCTGGCACCAATCGGGAAGGCGCCCGTCTGCTATAGAATAAGAAACGGTTTCTTAAGAATTTCGTACATGTGCCGCACACATTGTGGCCCAATAAAGTCAGCCCACTTATTTTTCTGCCCACGCAGCTGGGAAAACCTTTTTTGCCGCACGTAGCGGCAAATAGTTGGAGCTTAGCATAGGGCGCCAAAGACTGAGCCGCCCTTTTTTTGTGTTCTGTTTCTATTTTTTTTCTTTTTTGTTCCTTTTTCTTTTTCTTTCATGTTCGTTTTTTCCCTCCCAATTTTTTTCTTAAATTCAAAATTTTCAAAAAATGTTAAGAATTTCATTTTTTTTGAAATTTTCAAAAAATGTTCAGAATTTCAAAATTGTGGCCACACAACAACCAAATGAGGAGGCAACCACAACCCCAAGACAGAGGTAGGCCCAGAGAAAAAAAAAGGCACGAGTTGGATAATCACTGCCACGCCGACCAACTCCACCACTATCAAGATCTCACGGGTCAAACCTGACCTGTGAGAAGACCGCAGCTTCCCACTCTGTCACCCACCGCTGCAGAGAGCATTTTTGATGGACATCAATTATCTCTCCCATTGCTTCTTGCAAAAACAATATCTTTTTGGTTGCAACCCACGGGCATATATGCTGGTCATATCCTATAAAATTTCTACAAAATTCCTCCAAACCGAAGGAGGTTAGTGTAGCGTTGTAATATTTTCCAAGCAATCTTTTTTGGAAAACTTTACCTTTCAACCGGCGGATGAGTCGCTTGTATCGACCACCTACGTGGCCGTCTGATTTAATTTTGATCGCACGGCATTGTAGCGCTATGCGAGACGGTCCAACAAATTTTGTAACATTGGCCATGCTGCATACACAAGCTTGTAACACAGGCTATGTTACAAACATATGAAGCACCAACAAGTAGCCAGCTTGATTTTTTTTATTATTTTTTTCCTGCAACATCATCCTTGTTGCAAAAATCCTCCCACAGCGTCATCTATGTTGCGGAAAGGTGGAAGACGGAAAGAAAAATCTGTAATGCAACCTCTGTTGCAAATATTTTTTTACAGTATAACCTTTGTTACATAAATAATGCTTACGAAAATAATGTGTCACGCTAAAAAAACACCAATGAGCCATTCGTCTTTTCTTCGTTCGTCTTTGCAAAATGGTTTCTGTTGCAAAAAACATCTACAATATGACCTTTGTTGCAAAAAAAATCCACAGACATTTCCGCAACATAAACTCTATTACAAAAAATTCTACAATATGCCATTTGTGGTAAAAAAAATTACAAATGTTTCGCAACACGATCTCTGTTGCAGAAAATATTCTGTAACATAAACTCTGTCACGGAAAAAATTCTACACACGTTTGAGCAACATGATTTCTGTTGCGAAAAATTATGCAACATAATCTATATTACAAAAGCTAGGATGTCCGTCAGCCACTTGATGATGTCAGGTCTGGCGGCTAGCGACCCGGCCGATCTTTTAAAAAGATCAGCCGGCGGACGCGTAGCACGCCCCATCTTTTTTTGGCAGGATTTGAAAATTGACACCGATGCACTGGTTACCATACATATTTTTTTTGCAATTGCCATTTTCCCCCTCAGGTTTAGGCTGGTCATAATGGAGAGTAACTTAGACTAGTGTCATGCATATGACACTAGCCTAAGTTACTACCTTCATAATGCAAAATAACATAATAATAGTATCTTAGATGCCTTTATTTATTAGCTTGTAGACTCATCTTATCTTGGAAAACGCTATGCTACAGTAACATATTATGTTTCCACATCTCATTAATTACTTGCCACATAAACAAAAAAAATTGGAGTGCGCTATGTTATTAGCTAAGTTACTCCTTTTTTTTTTGAGGATCAATGCCGCTTTATTACTCAAGTATAGCTAGGAATCTCTTCTGAGATTGTCTGAAGGATACAATCAGGTGGCACCGTCCACCACACATTACACCTCCCATCACCTAATCCTACTTTTGCTAGCTTATCCGCAGCTCCATTAGCATCACGCTTGGTCCGCGTGACCTTTACCTGCATGAAGTGGTTTAGCATATTCTTGATCTCCTGAATGCATGGCCCCAAGCTTGAGAGATCTTCTTCCCTTCTGTTGATCACCGCCACAACTGCCCTGTTATCCAGTTCAACATGTAGATTCTGCACTTGCGCTTGCATAGCAAGGGAGATAGCTCGTCGACATGCTAGCGCCTCTGTTTTCTCTGGGCAAGCCACATGATCGAAGACCTCACATGCTGCACCTATAAAAGCCCCATTGTGATCTCTCATAACGACACCCGCACCTTCCTTTCCACGAACTTGGGAAAAAGCTCCATCAACGTTCACCTTGATCCATCCCTCCTCGGGTGCCTCCCACTTCACTCGTAAATCTGGTTGGCGAGGAGGTACCAGTTTGTCATGTATCCCCTTCCACTCCTCCACAAGCCTTACTACCCGGTTCATTATTTCATGTGGATCCTCGATCCGTTTGCCGTCCCTCGCCTCATTTCGAGCTAGCCAAAGAGCATAGATGGATTGGATCATCACACGGCTCGCTCCTCCCCTCCTGCCTGTGCGAACCAATCAAGAAGCCACTGAGAAACTGCACTATGAGAATCAAACTCACACGGTGGGATCGCCATCGAAATTCCCTTTTCTGACTGCAGCTTTTTCCAATAGAGAACCGAATGTGGACATCCCCAAAACCTGTGATAGATCGTCTCATCACGTCCACAAGCCGCACAAAACACACCCGCTTTTATCCTTCTTCGCTGTAACTCATGTCCAACAGCAAGCCCATTCCTCAGCAACCGCCACATATGGATCTTCGCTTTGCCCGGGGCTGAGGTATCCCACATTGCCATCCAACATTTGTGGCGCTGAACCATAGAAGATGACTCTTGTCTTCCCGTCCTCGCCTGATTCATCGTCACTCGAAGATGATACGCTGACCTCACCGTGAAGTATCCATCTTTGGTGAAGTTCCAAGCTAGATAATCATCAGTACCAGGACCTCCAATTGTAATCTATTTGATGTCAGTCGCATCATCCTGAGAGAACATCGAGTCCACTACCTGTTCGTTCCACCTTGTGCCCGAGTTATCAAGCAAATGGCTCACCTTTGTGACTCCCGGGACATACTCGGCACCCAGTGGTGTCAAGCTGCCACCCCTCGGAATCCATTGATCATGGTGTATATTAATGGTGGAGCCGTCTCCAACTCGCCACACCAAGCCGGCTCTGAGGAGATCTCTCCCACGAAGAATACTCCTGAACGTGTATGAGCCACCATCTGGACATGTTGCCTTCATGATTCCCCCTTCACTATAATATCTAGCTTTTAGGACGCGAGCACATAGCGAAGAGGGGACTCTCAACAGTCGCCATGCTTGTTTGGCCAATAATGCTTGGTTGAAAGCCTCGGGATCTCTGAATCCCATGCCACCATCACGCTTCGCTGCACACATTTTGTCCCAGGCTATCGCATGCACTTTGCGTTCACCATTTACCGCCCCCCACCAGAATTTTGAGGAGATAGATGTCAAGTTCCGGCACATCTTCTTTGTGAGGTGAAAACAGCTCATGGTAAATGCTGGAGTTGCTTGCAGCCCGGATTTCACTAGAACTTCCCGTGCTTTCTTTGACAGCCCTTGGCCCTTCCATCCAGTAACTTTTTTCTTCGAACTCTCTACCACATATTTGAACGTTCCATTTTTTGCCCTACCAACCACTGTCGGGAGGCCCAAATACCTCTCACTTAACGCCTCAGATTCAATACCAACAGTTTCTTTGAGAGAATTCTTCAACTCCTGTTAGCATCCCTTACCAAAGAATATTGACGATTTCTGAAGGTTAACATTTTGCCCCAATGCTTCCTCGTATCTACCTAGGATATTCTTCAATGCCTGAAAGTTATCAACAGAACCCTGAAGAAAGACAATGCTATCATCTGCAAACAGGAGATATGTCACTTGCGGGCCAGTGCCTCCAAATGACACACCTTTAATAAGCTTGTCATCTTCGGCCTTCTTCAAGAGTGCAGAGAAGCCTTCCACGCAGAAAAGGAATAAGTACGGCGACAATGGATCTCCTTGCCTTAGCCCACGAGAAGGAGTGAACCACCTGGACAACCCCCCGTTTAACTTCACCATAAAACTTGCTGACGTCATGCACCTCATGACCATGCTGATCCAAGCTGTATCAAAACCAAATCGTCCCAACATTTGCTCCAAAAAACTCCACTCCATCCTATCATACGCCTTCATCATATCCAGCTTTACTGCACATAAGGGTTTCTTCCTTTTCCTTTTCCCGATTGCGTGCACACACTCATAAGCCACAAATACATTATCAGTAATTAGCCGCCCTGGCACGAAAGCGCTTTGTTCCTCAGAAATAAGTATCGGTAGAATAACCTTTAGTCTATTCGCCAACACCTTCGCTGCAATTTTGTATAAAACATTACACAGGCTAATTGGGCGAAATTGTGAAAGTAACTCCGGTGAGTTAACTTTCGGGATCATAACAATGACAGTTGCATTAAACGCGTCTGGTGCTGCCCGTCCTGCAAGAAACTCCCGGACCACCGTGCAAACCTCCATTTTTACAAGCGACCAGTGTCGCTGATAAAATAGGGCAGGGAGGCCATCGGGACCTGGAGCTTTCATAGGCCCCATCTGGAACAAAGCTTTCTCTATCTCCTCGTCTGCAATCGGTGCCACTAGTTTCTGGTTCATATCATTTGTAACAGCAGCTGGTATATTATCAAGCAGTTCCTGCACTCCTACCGACCCCTCTGAGGTGAACAAATTTTCATAGAACTTTGCCGCCATCTTGCGCATTTCCTCATCTGCCATGCACTTCGAACCATCCTCCCGTATCAGTGCCCTTACCGTGTTTTTTCGCTTCCTATGTGATGCTCTTCCTTGGAAGTATTTTGTATTCATGTCCCCTGCAGCTAACCACTCAACCCTGGATCTTTGTCGCTGCATTATTTCTTCACGAGCGTAAACTTCCCGAAGTTGTTCTTCTATGTCCCTCACCTCCGTAGTATACCCAGTTCGTAACGCTCTGAATCTTGCATCTTCTAGTTGTACCTTTAGCTGCTTGATTTGCTGGCGGATGGAGCCAAACACCACACGCCCCCACTCTTGCATGCTCGCCGTAAGCTTTCCTAGCCTGCCGCAGGTGGCCGACAGCCCCGTTTCTCCATCGTCCGCTTCCAACCACTTCTCGGCTACCATGGAATCATAGCTTTCAAGCCTTAACCATGCCTCCTCAAATCTAAACTGTCGTGCACCATGGTGTCCCTGTTCTGGAGCCGTCTCCAGAATGTGAACCACCAAAGCGACATGGTCCGACTCCTCGGTAATTATGTGTTGGACGTGAGTGTGCGGGAATAGTGCTAGAAAATCATCATTGCATGTTCCCCGGTCGAGACGGACCTGAATATTTTCATCACCTTGTCTTTTGTTATCCCACGTGTAGGGATAGCCTGAAAAACCCAAGTCTGCAAGGCCGCAGTCGGCCAGACAGTCGCGAAAACCTTCCATCTGCAGAAAGCTTCGTTGGTTTCCCCCCTTCTGTTCGGTTTGTAATAGCGCTTCATTGAAATCCCCGACACACAACCATGGAAGTGCATCCTATCGTTTTAGGTATCGGATTGCATCCCAAGATTTTTTTCTATGCTCCACGTCCGGTTCACCGTAGAATCCAGTGATTCTACAGGTTTTTCCTTCCCAGACCACTTCCACATCCACAAAGTACTGGCTCCATGGCCTCACAGTAACCTTTAAATGCTCTCTCCACCACATCGCTAGCCCACCACTTTGTCCTTGACAGTCCACCGCCACACCACAAGAAAACCCCAGACTCCATCTTAGTTTCTCCATAGCCCTCGATTTCTTCTTTGTTTCAGATAAAAAGACCACCGCTGGGTTGTGGGACCGAATCAGGTCTCTCAGTTCGCCCACTGTCGAGTCCAACCCCAGTCCTCGACAGTTCCAGGCTAAAACATTCATTGCTCCCGGCGGCCTCGATCCTCGGGGTCCGCCGATCTATCGCTGTTAACTGAGATGCGGTCAAACACTGTCGACGTTTTACGCCGTATATCGCGAATGAAAACATCTTGTCCTGCTGGCCTGTCCGACTCCCCCTTGGCTACCCACATATGTCTCGGCCCTCGCTTCCTGCTTTCATGCACTTCTTGCTCTCTCTGGATCTCCCTATACTCATAAGCCGAGCTTTGCCTTGGTTTACGCACGTAGTAGCCCCTCCTTCTTTCCTGTTGTCCATAACCTTCTAACCTCCCATGCTGCTCTACCCTCATATACCCACCTTCATGGCGCCCCCCATTCTTCACATCAGCAGATCCTTTTCCCTTCATCTCCCAGGAAGCTCCACGTTCAGACTCTCTCTCCCTTCCTCGATTTCTATCAATCAGCTTGTCCCTCAGATTCTGTTCTCTTTTCATCTCCAAGACTGTCCCTCAGATCCTGCTCACGTCCAGCACCACTCCTCGTTTTATCGCGTCTAGGGCTATTCACCTCTGCATCTCTCGGCTTACTCTGTCCGCCAGTGCGGTTTTTAGCTGATTGAGAGAATTCAGTGTTTAGATTTCTCTTGGTTGGAATATCCCTCACGCGACCTTGCTCATCTCGATGGCTTGGTCTTGTACCGTCATTCTGTGAGCTATTCCAGCTGTTGCTGCTACTTGCTACCCCTCCCTTAGATCCCTCCTTTCCTGTATTTCTTCCGGGGGATGCCCGCAGCCATCCTCCCCATTTGAGCGAGGAGTCAACAGGGGGCTCGCAAACACCCCCCTTGTGCACTAGTCGCCCACAATCGAAGCAGAAGTGGGGGACTTTCTCATAGTAGAAGTCAAACCATGTGCCCACCTTATCATCTTTAGATCTCTTCAAAGTAAAGCCTCGGACTAGCGGTTCATAAACATCAATTTTTTCTCGAACTCGTAACTGGTTTCCCCTTGCAACTCCATCCTTGTCCACATCAACTCTCACGACTTCTCCCAACCAATTGCCCAAAGCTTTCCCAAACACCTCTGTCCTCTTATCCGGTGGAAGATCCGTCACCCTAACCCACATATCGACTTTGTCAAACACCATCTCCGAGAGTCTCGTTTTTCCTTCATATTCCTTCATGATCAGAACACTAAAATCAAACTGCCAAGGCCCATTGTTCATAACATGTCTGCAATCTCCCTCACTTCCAAAGTGTACCACAAAAATATTTGAGCCCATGTCCCTGAACTAAGCTTCTTTATGCAGCCCCCACGCCCGAGTCATAGCTTTTTCTAGTGCTGTCTTGTTCATCGGACGAGTGGTACAAGCCTTCCCCACTGCAGACCATCTCGAACTCTTAGGCATCTCTGTCTCCTGATCTTCAAAGATGAAACCCTCAGCTTCTTTATCCATAAGAACCATGCCTCCCAATCTTGCAGACAAGCTCGACGTCGGATCCGGGGTCTTGCACTCCAACGGGGATTTTGATTCTTCTCTGTTATTTAGGCCATCCCCCTTGTGCGCCGTCGGCGTTGCCGCCGCCGTCTTCATTGGTGTAGCCGTCTTTGACCTCCCAGTCGCTGGAGTGGCTGCCGCCGCCTTAGATGTATTCGGGTTATTCTTCTTCCCCGCCGCCGTCGCCTTATCATCCGCAGTCCCAGCCATGAGCAGCAGCCCACAGCAGGGAGAATCCGTTCTTGGCCCGTGTCTAGGGATGCGCCGTCGCCTCCCTCTCCGCTGCCAGATGCACACCACCCCCGAGCAGCGAAACCCTAACCCTAGCGTAGGAGCGCAATCGCCTCGCGATCGCCCCCTACCGCCTTAGCGTTTCCTTTTCGTGGTGGACCCACTCTCCAGCCCGGTCTGCTACTATGACTAGCCTTATGCCATACTACCATGCACATTTTCCCCCTCTAGAACGACTCATTTTACATTTATGCCACGCATTGGACGGTGACGGTTGCGAGTCCCCTTGGCCTCGAGCCAGTTCAGTTTCCTAGGCGCGCTACACTCCCGTGATAAAGTTACTGTAATACTCCTGCTCAGTAGCACAAGCAGTGGTACTACTGCTCAGTGCACACCACCCAACTCACCCACACTTTCCCCGCGGCGATGGGTCGCACGAAGCACGCGGTGGCGGCGACGGCGGCGACGACGGAGACGAAGAAGCGGCTCCGCTTCGAGCTCTCCCCGCGCTGGAGGCCGCCGCCGGCGCTGCGCCAGGTACCGCCGGAGCCGCAGCCGGAGAAGAAGAAGAAGCGGGCGTACCGGTTCCGGCCGGGCACGGTGGCGCTGCGGGAGGTCAGGAAGTACCAGAAGTCCACCGGGCCGCTCATCCCCTTCGCGCCCTTCGTCCGCCTGGTGAGTGTGGGTTGGGTACCCCGTACCCGTGCCCCCCTCTGCCCGTCCCGTCCTCCGATTTGTACCTGTATCACCGATTCGAGATTCAGTATGCGGAGACAGGTGCTCGTCCTGTGCTGATGGTAAATTTGCAGGTTAAGGAGATCACCGACGACTTGACGAAGGGCGAGATGAACCACTGGACTCCTCAGGCGCTCTTCTCGTTGCAGGAGGTCGGTCAATGGTCAATGCCGAAACCTGCCGTGTACTATTAGGCCTGATGGTTCCCATTAAAGAAACCAGCAACTGCAATAGTTCTGAGAATTGTGAGACTGATAAATTTATCACCATAATGCATAGTTCCTGAATCTGAATGCTCCGGTGTTCATGCAGTTGATACATCTGTTTAGCACCATGATTGTTCTTTGGTGGCTGGTAACTCAAAACCAAAATCAAATGTCTTTGTGCCATAGTTCATAGTTTCTCGTTGTTTGGTCTAAGATATACACTGTCACTGTGTCTTGCAACATAATCATGCCACGCACGCAAAACTGAACTATTGTTCATATTACATTTTGCTTAAGGGTGTGACTGAGAAGTGAGGAAGAGGTAGTCCAAAAAAAAATTGAATTTTATCATGTGATGGTTATGTATCTGAACGCCCAAGGATTTATCTGTATCCACTATCCAGTACAACGACACAAGTGCTTTTATAGAACTATACAAGATTGCTAGTGCATGGTAAGTACACTAACACAAGTCGCCTCTTGCCAGAAATAATTTCTTCTGCATAACTAGCAAAATTAACATAGAGTTGACTACATTCCATATGTGGCCTATCAAATAAGTTGAATGTCCTAATTGTGCTTTCAGTCACTGTCCTGTATATTTGCTTTGAGTTTGCACATGATTTTCTTTTCCTTTCCCTCTGCAGGCTGCAGAGTATCACATAGTCGATGTATTTGAAAAGGCAAATCTATGTGCCATCCATGCTAAGCGTGTTACCATCAGTAAGTTATCACTGAATGAACACTTCCTTTCCTTTACAATATTATGCAAAAGGAAACATGGCAGTCATAAAAGCATTTCAATTTCAGGATCATCTTTGCTTTTATTTGATGTGTTATCTAGTTTCGATGTTGTTTCAAGCTGCAAAAATTCAATGATTATTAATGATTAGAAGATCCACAGTTATCATATCTCAGCAGCTTCTCGTATTTTTTGTTCTCGGTGAACATGTCACAAAACAAACAGCAGATATGCTAACAATTATGGCTTTTTTTGCGGGAAAACAATTATAGCTTGCCACTTGTGAATGGGCCAGAGTTTTCTAATGATGCATTTTAGATATAAAATCTGGTTACTGTAGCAGGAAATTCAGGGTTGATTACCCTGTTTGTTACTTACCTCGAGGATATAAACATAGCATGAAATCAGAACTTTATTTCCAAGATATGTTTTATTTCCTCTTAAAGCTTGGGTACTGTTTTACCGAGACAGATAAGTGTCACTAGAATTATTATCATCAAGGTTGCTGTTTCTATTCTAATAACAAATAAATATTTTCAGTTAGGTATGACTTCATATGTATCTTTAAAAGGATGCTCCTGAACAAATTGGAACTATATATGCAGAAAATACATGTATACATTAGCATGTTTCTGTTCACCTGACCTTTTTTTGCCCCTGCAGTGCAAAAGGACATACAGCTCGCGAGGCGTATCGGGGGGAGAAGGCCTTGGTGATACTAATGGAAGATGTTTTCTGCATCATAGGGAGCAAAGACTGGTGATTTGGTGGTACTAATGGTAGATGTTTTCTGTATTAGGGGTGCAATGCAAAGGCGCTGATGGTAGTGGCCCAGTATGTTTGTGAGTGTATCGTTAGGAAGTAATGTAGGTGTATTTTCATTTAGTTAGCATGTCTTCGAAGTTGATCTGGTTCATTGCATGGTTGGGATCATCTGACCTCCCTGCTTTGCTCCATTTGAATTGATCTAATCCAGACAGCGTTTCTGCGAACATCCGAGGATATGGGTTGTCAAATGGCATGAAACTGTTGTGGATTTATGTACAAATGTTTGAAACTGTTTGCTGTAACCTAATCATTGCACTCTAAAAACTGCCTTCAATTCCCCCAACAGTCATCACTACCACAAAGAAAAGTGAGTTTGATTTTTTTTTCTTGCTGAACTGCCTGAGATCAGCATGGGCTTGTGTCATCAGGAAGTTCAGGCTGGTGCTAGAATACAGCCTCCAAGATCACTCTCCAGATATTGTAAACACAACCATGCTGATGGTCACCTGAGATAGCCGGGGCGGGTATGCCTATGGTATCACAGAATGCTTTTGAATTATGGTAGTAATTGCCTGAGAGACGGCTTCACAGGAAAGTAACAATTGAAGAGATGATTTTTAGCCCCTCAAATTTCATCACTACTCATGAAAAATAGGCAGGTCCACATTCCCATATGTACATGCGATGATATTTTTTCCCACTTTTATTACATTATCAAAACAATTATTGTAACGGCACGGGATGGCAAATGTGTAAATGAGACTAATGAAATGGTGGCATATGTGTGATCAATGAAAAGGAGGGAAGAATCTGCATTGACTTTGAAACTAGTGGCTGTCGCTTAAATTTTCTGAGATCTTATATAGTTTGAAAATAAGAAGAAGGAACCAAAAAGAAACGCCTAGGCACGCCAAGTGATACAATGTCTGAATAGCAGGGACAGTAGAAATTATTCCAGATAGAACGGGAGGAAGAACATGCTAGATGCAAGGAAGGAGAAGCACCTTGATAGCTTGATTTATTTAACATTTTTAACAAGAATAATTTTTTGAGGACATGATGCAATTGAGCAAAGCTTTTTATTGTTCTCAGTACTTCCGTCAGATGAAGTGTTTGTGCAGGTCATTGTATTTCAAAAGTATTGATATGCATAACTGAAGTTTTCTGAGACATGTTTGCTGCATTAAAAGGCTAGTTCTCAGGAGGATAAAAATCATCTTATCAGGTATGCAATATACTGTAGAAAACAGCTGAGATAAGAGGACAGCTCGTGCTTCTGGGTTCAAATCCACTACCACGTAATCAGGTCTGCCTACTCCTTGTGAAGTACTCCCTCCGTACCAAAATGTAAGACCACAAGTGTCAAAAATGGTCTTACATTTTGAGACGGAGGGAGTACGTGTCACTTGTAATGACTTAAATCATGAGCTCACTTGTGGCCTTAAAGTTGTACAGCTACTTGATTTTCCATTGAAATAGCACGCTCGTTTGTTTTGTTTCTTCTTCTTCTTCTTCTTCTTCTTTCGTAGTCCTTGGCTGCTCTTGCAACCCTGAACTCCCCTACTGTGCATTTGTTTCAGAGAATTTCAGTAATCTTCCAGACAGTCATCTTGCAAGTTTTTTTCTTTTGGAAGTTTACCATCATTCTTGTTTGATAAACCAATCAAATACTGTTACATGTCCTCATCGGACGAATAATCGTACAGGTGAAAAAACAAGCCGCGGTAGCGGTTGTTTCGTTTCACACAACCCATGTTTGTTCCATGCATCCCAAGTCCCACAGGGCATCGCCTCATATTCACTTGCCGGGGACGAAGTTGGTGGCGAATGCCCAGGCGTTGTTGTTGACGGGATCGGCGAGGTGGTCGGCAAGGTTCTCAAGGGGACCCTTGCCGGTGACGATGGCCTGGACGAAGAAGCCAAACATGGAGAACATGGCGAGCCGTCCATTCTTGATCTCCTTCACCTTGAGCTCCGCAAATGCCTCAGGGTCATCAGCCAACCCAAGGGGGTCGAAGCTACCGCCGGGGTAGAGGGGATCGACGATCTCACCGAGCGGGCCACCGGCAACGCGGTACCCCTCGACGGCGCCCATGAGCACGACCTGGCAGGCCCAGATGGCGAGGATGCTCTGCGCGTGGACGAGGCTGGGGTTGCCGAGGTAGTCCAACCCACCCTCGCTGAAGATCTGAGAACCAGCTTTGAACCACACGGCCTCACCGAACTTGACGCCGTTGCGAGCGAGGAGCTCCGGGAAGACGCAGCCAAGAGCGCCAAGCATGGCCCACCGGCAGTGGATCACCTCAAGCTCCCTGTTCTTCGCGAACGTCTCGGGGTCAGCGGAGAGCCCAGCAGTGTCCCAGCCGTAGTCCCCGGGGAACTCGCCGGTGAGGTAGGACGGCGCATCACCGGACAGTGGGCCGAGATAGAGGACACGATCCGGGCCGTACCACGGGCTGCTGGAAGCGGCGGGCTTGGCCTTGGCCGCCGTCTTGCGCATCGTGATGCGGCCCTCGCCAAACACATTGGAGGAGGCAATCTTGGCCTGCTTCGCGGCAAGGGCCGGGGAGGAGAGTGCCATGGTGGATGACGCCATTGCAGTTGCAGAGAACCCTGAAGAAGATTTGGTTGCTTGTCTTGTGCTTCTAAGCTGTGTTGTGTGGAAAACAGAGAGCTGCATTGGAGTTTAAATAGTGCAGGAGACTGACGGGCCTTGCTGGCAGTGACGCCTTTGTTGGATGGATGGGCCTATCTCTTGTTATCCTCTGATTGGACAATTCGTTTCTGTGATTGTGTCTTAGCATGCCACCTCTGCTTGCTGTGCTTACGTGTAAAGTGCAGCCACCAGAGAGGGGCGCAACCAATTGGAAGAGGCCATGTGGACATAATATCGATTCTCCATCTTGAAACGCTCGTGCAATCCTTTGATGCTGTGGTGCCAAATGACTGGATTTCATCAGAAATTAAGCCAATTGATCCATGGTAACAATTAAAGGCATGCAAAAGGAATTACTCTCAGGCACTTTGTTGAAATAATGGCAAAATGGCATACTTAATACGTATTTGATGGTACAATATACAGTGGGTTGCTATTTTTCTGTTCTACTCCCTCTGTAAACTAAATATAAGACAGACGTATATAACTTGGGCGAAATTGCTACATCCACAAAATTGTGTCAGAATTTTCAGAACTCAAATCCACTGAACACAAAAATCTTGCCACATTCAGCTTCTACAGTTCTATTTATATCAACTCCAGTTCTTTATATCAACATGCTGCTGATGCATACACAACATCACAGGATAGTAGAGAAATAATGATTTGATAAACCGAGTAGCACTTCTTCCCAACTTTCACAGTTCATGTGGGAACAAGGTCAGCAAAATATTCATCAAAGGTATACCAAAAAAGAATCAGCATTCAATCCCACACGCTATTATTTGAAAGAATGAAGTAAGTTATAATAAATGTAAGATAACAAATAACAATTGCGTGTAAAGAACAACTTCTATGAACCAAAGATGCAGTATTCGCTGAAACTAGCAGAAACAAGGTTGCAAACATTCCATTTGTATGCATTCATGAATCGCAAAGGAAGAACTTGAAACAAAAGGCATGGAGGCCATCCTTTTTAACTAAAGCAAGTTGTACCATACATAAATATAGTAACTGCTGGTCCAACCAACTTACAATAAAAGGCCAAACAACAATAGAACATAAAATACATTACGCGAGTTTGGATTTGAAGCCTGAGCTTAGACACCACCCCCTTTGTCCTGGTACAATCCCGAGTAGGCTACAAAGCATTCCATTGATACGTCAAATAGATCCGCATCCTTTCTTACAACATCAGAAGGCTGGGAAAACATATAGGCTAGAAATATAAGCTTGGGTTTCAAAAGAAGGCAAGTCAAATTTCAAGATGGGCATCAACTACACCCGAGAAAGGATTGGAGGCTTACTGACTAGCACCACCCATTGATGGTCTTGGCAGCCCAAGTTCTAATTAAATTTGGTATACACCATCTCCTAGACCCTTCTCTTTACACGTATAGCATCCTCTGTATGGCAAGTCAAAGGGGTCATCCATTAACACGTCATGGGTATGCTTGTTGTGTGTGAAATCATCTTTAGTGCCACATCTCATCTCAATTTGAGCATCTCGAGAAGCTCTATTTCTGACTCGTAGCAGGCTGGATTGATTAGCAACCCATCCATGCTGGCGGTGGTAAGGCAATGTGATTTTCATTTCCTTCAACACTTTTGCATTAAGAACAAAGAACTTGGCAAAGTTGATAGATGAATCTCTGATGCCGTCATAATTCTTCAACACCACTTTTTTGAGATGAAGCTCAATACATTCAAGTGGGTCAAATGGGTCATACTTCCAGACATTCTTC
>NC_041380.1:513242192-513289922 GCF_002162155.2 Triticum dicoccoides
ACCAACAGGTTAGCAATACAAATAGTTGGCTAGATTGCACGTCGACCAAATGCTTATAGTGACATTTAAAGCAAGCAACTATGTTTTATACTCACAATGACATACAACCTCTCCAAGCAAGGGAAGCACTTGAGGAGGTTAACCACTGCGTCCAGCTTAGGGCTGGAAGGGCTGAGAACCAAAACCCTCATGGTGTGCATTTTGGTTGTTAAATTGACAGCAATCATTTTCTGCAGAACAAAGTGCAAATATAAGAACAGTAGCATGCACATAAGAATGTCAAATGCAATTGATGAAAGCTGCTGCTACCTGAAAAACTGAGCTCCCAAGGTGGAATTCATATGTGTCTTCAGACAGCATACCCAACATCTCCAGTTTAGGTGCCGAGATTATCCGTATGCTCGCTGTGCCACCCTTTGGATTTAGTGGTAGTAATCTCTCAA
Organism: Triticum dicoccoides; assembly: GCF_002162155.2. Taxonomy (NCBI): domain Eukaryota; kingdom Viridiplantae; phylum Streptophyta; class Magnoliopsida; order Poales; family Poaceae; genus Triticum; species Triticum dicoccoides. The sequence goes on from NC_041380.1 coordinate 513,242,636, forward strand.
GGCATGGGGCATCCTTGATGACTAACTCTTGCAAAAAGAGACCACCATCCCTTGAGTCAGCGCAAAAGCCTAAACTCTTAAGAGTTTGGGAGATGATGCAGAGGCGACCAGTGCCCATGTTTTCCTTCAGCTCAAGGCTTTCAAAGGCAGTGCAGCCAGAGAGCAAGCTGTGGAGAGGGTCCTCCGAGATGGTGACCTTTCGCAGGGTGAGTTGCTTGAGGCATGAAAACTTCAGGGACAGCTGCACAATTAAGTTGGGGAAATGGCAGCAGTGGAATTTGGCCACGCGGAGCGTGGATGAGAAGCGGTATGTGGACGATTGCAGCAGGTACAACTCCCCCAGGTAGCCATATGAGAACTCGGGGGTGAGCTCCAACTCCTCTAGGTTGTCCAGGGCAGCGGAACTAAGCCAGCCTTCGATCTTATCATAACAGTCTTCTACATAGATACTCCGGGTATAAGAACGAAGCCTGCCTTCGACGTAACAATCCTCGATTGAGAAGCGGCGTGCGGGGCCACGATGCTCAGAGAGGATCTTTGGAACCAAGTTAATGTTCTTGTAGTCCACTACAAGGTTCAGAGGAGCAGAACGCCAGAGCGGACGCCACCGGCGGGAGATGATCTGTGTGCGGGCGCCTTCTTTGATGGGGAGAAGAGAGAGGATGCTGCCGAGGACGGCATCGGGGAGGCGGCTGATGTGATCGGCACTCCCCAAATCAAAATAGCTGATGAGATCAACGCTCCCCTCGTCAACGTCATCGCTGAGATCGACGCTTCCCCCATCAACATTATCAATGAGATCGACGATCCCCACATCAACATCATCTATGGGATCGACGCTCCTCCCATCAACATCATCGCTGAGATCGACGCTCCCCCCATCAACATCATTACTAAGATCGACACTCCCCGCATCAACATCATCGCAGCTGCCACTCCCCGGTGAATCTTGGTCGCAGATAAGGTGGAACTTAAGCTTCTTGGAAGCCTGCATTGCCGCCATCGCAGTGGCGGCGGCGGCCGCCGCCACCTCCCCTGTAGTCGCCGCCACAGCCGCTGCCTCCTTCGCATTTGACGCAGCAGCCGAAGCTGCCACCGCCGCCTCCTTCGCAGTCGCCGCTGCCTCCGACGCAGTCACAGCCACCACCTCCGCCTCCTTCGCAGCAGCCGATGCCGCAGCAGACGCGGCCAACGCCGCCTCCTTAGCAGTCACCGCAGCAGCTGAGGCCGCCGCCGCCTCCTTAGCAGTCACGGCCGCCACTGCCACCTCCTTCTCTGCCGCCGATGCCGCGGCAGACGCGGCCAGCGCCGCCTCCTTGGCCACCGCCACATCCATTTGTTCCCCCAAACCCTAGGCGCATGGGCCCTAGGGGGAGGCGCCCAGCCCACTAAGGGGATGGTCCCTCTCCACACACAGCCCATAGGGCCCTCCGGGGCAGGTGGACCCTCCCGGTGGACCCCCGGAACCCCTCCAGTGGTCCCGGTACAATACCGGTAACCCCCGAATTATTCCGGTGACCGTATGATGACGTCCCATATATAAATCTTTACCTTCGGACCATTCCGGAACTCCTTGTGACGTCCGAGATCTCATCCGGGACTCCGAACAACATTAGGTAACCACGTATATCTATTCCCTATAACCCTAGCGTCATCGAACCTTAAGTGTGTAGACCCTACGGGCTCGGGAGTCATGCAGACATGGCCGAGACAACTCTCCGGTCAATAACCAACAGTGGGATCTGGATACCCATGTTGGCTCCCACATGCTCCACGATGATCTCATCGGATGAACCACGATGTCAAGGATTCAATCAATCCCGTATACAATTCCCTTTGTCCATTGGTACGATACTTGCCCGAGATTCGATCGTCGGTATCCCGATACCTTGTTCAATCTCGTTACCGGCAAGTCTCTTTACTCGTTTCGTAACACATCATCCCGTGATTAACTCCTTGATCACATTGTACACATTATGATGATGTCCTATCGAGTGGGCCCAGAGATACCTCTCCGTTACACGGAGTGACAAATCCCAGTCTCGATTCGTGCCAATCCAACAGACACTTTCGGAGATACCTATAGTGAACCTTTATAGCCACCCAGTTACTTTGTGACGTTTGGCACACCCAAAGCACTTCTACGTTATCCAGGAGTTGCACAATCTCATGGTCTAAGGAAGTGATACTTGACATTAGAAAAGCTTTAGCAAACGAACTACACGATCTTGTGCTAGGATTATGATTGGGTCTTGTCCATCACATCATTCTCCTAATGATGTGATCCCGTTATCAACGACATCCAATGTCCATGGTTAGGAAACCGTAACCATCTATTGATCAATGAGCTAGTCAACTAGAGGCTTACTAGGGACATGGTGTTGTCTATGTATCCACACATGTATCTGAGTTTCCTATCAATACAATTCTAGCATGGATAATAAACGATTATCATGAACAAGGAAATATAATAATAACCAATTTATTATTGCCTCTAGGGCATATTTCCAACAGTCTCCCACTTGCACTAGAGTCAATAATCTAGTTCACATCGCCATGTGATTAACACTCACAGGTCACATCGCCATGTGACCAACATCCAAAGAGTTTACTAGACTCAATAATCTAGTTCACATCACTATGTGATTAACACTCAATGAGTTCTGGGTTTGATCATGCTATGCTTGTGAGAGAGGTTGTAGTCAACGGGTCTTGCCATATTCAGATCCCTATGTATTTCGCAAAACTTTATGTCATATCGTAGATGCTGCTACCACATTCCACTCGGAGCTATCCCAAATTGTTGATCCATTATACGTATCCGGTATCTCTACTCAGAGCTATCCGGATAGGTGTTAAGCTTGCATCGACGTAACTCTTTACGTCGAACTCTTTATCACCTCCATAACCGAGAAACATTTCCTTAATCCTCTACGGATAATTTTTGACCGCTATCCGGTGATCCATTCCTAGATCACCTTTGTATCCTCTTGCCAGACATGTGGCAAGGCACACATCAGGTGCGGTACTCAGCATGGCATACTGTATAGAGCCTATGACAAAAGCATAGGGGACGACCTTCGTCCTTCCTCTTTCTTCTGCCGTGGTCAAGCTTTGAGTCTTACTCAACTTCACACCTTACAACTCAGGTAAGAACCCCTTCTTTGTCTGATCTATTTTGAACTCCTTCAAAAACATGTCAAGGTGTGCGTTCTTTGAAAGCACCATCAGGCGTCTTGATCTATCTCTATAGATGTTGATGCCCAATATGTAAGCAGCTTTATCCAGGTCTTCCTTTGAAAAACACTCTTCAAACAACCGTTTATGCTTTCCAGAAATTCTACATTATTTCGGATCAACAATATGTCATCCACATATACTTATCAGAAATGTTGTAGTGCTCCCACTCACTTTCTTGTAAATACAAGTTTCTAGCAAACATTGTATAAACCTAAAAGCTTTGATCACTCCATCAAAGCATATATTCTCACTCCGAGATGCTTGCTCTAGTCCATAGAAGGATCGCTGGAGCCAGCATACCTTTTAGCATCCTTAGGATCGACAAAACTTTGATTGTACCACATACAACTCTTTCTTACGAAAACTGGTAAGAAAACTTGTTTTTGACATCCATTTGTCAGGTTTCATAATCGAAAAATACAGCTAATGCTAACATGATTCCGACGGACTTAAGCATCGCTACGGGTGAGAAATTCTCATCGTAGTCAACTCCTTGAACTTGTGAAAAGACTCTTTCCCACAAGTCGAGCTTCATAGACGGTAACATTACCGCCCACGTCCGTCTTCTTCTTAAAGGTCCATTTATCTCAATGGCTTGCCGATCATCGGGCAAGTCCACCAAAGTCCATACTTTGTTCTGATATATGGATCCTATCTCGGATTTCATGGCTTCTAACCATTTGTCGGAATACGGGCCCACCATCGCTTCTCCATAGCTCGTAGGTTCATTGTTGTCTAACAACATGATATCTAAGATAGGATTACCGTACCACTTAGGAGTAGTACATATCCTTGTCGACCTACGAGGTTCGATAGCAACTTGATCCGAAGCTTCATGATCACTATCATTAACTTCCTATTCAACAGATGTAGGCGCCACAGAAAACATCTTTCTGTGTTGCATCACTCTCTGGTTGAAGTAAAGGTTCGACAACCTCATCAAGTTCTATCTTCCTCCCACTCAATTCTTTCGAGAGAAACTCCTTCTTGAGAAAGGACCCATTCTTAGCGACAAACAATTTGCCCTCGGATCTGAGATAGAAGGTATACCTTACTGCCACCTTTGGGTATCCTATGAAGATGTGTTTGTCTGCTTTGGGTTCGAGCTTCTTCGACTGAAGCCTTAAGCATCACAGCCCCAAATATTAAGAAACGACAACTTTGGTTTCTTGCCAAACCAATGTTCATACGACATCGTCTCAACGGACTTAGATGGTGTCCTATCTAAAGTGAATGCAGCTGTCTCTAACGCACAACCTCAAAATGAAAACGGTAGATCGGTAAGAGACATCATAGATTGTACCATATCTCATAAGGTTCGATTACGACGTACGGACACACCATAACCCAGTGGTGTTCCAGGTGGCTTCAACTGTGAAACAATTCCACAATGTCTTAAGTGTTTGCCAAACTCATAACTCATAAAATCCCTTTTTTTATCAGATCGTGGGAACATGATCTTCTTGTTATGATGATTCTTAACTTCACTCTGAAATCGCTTGAACTTTTCAAACGTTTCAGACTTGTGCTTCATTAATGAAATATACCTATATCTACCCAAATCGTCAGTGAAGATGAGAAAATAGCGATATCCACTGCACGCTTCAATTCTCATTGGATTACACGTATCAGCATGCATGATTTCCAAAAAGTCACTTGCCCGTTTCATTGTACCTAAAAACGGGGTCTTAGTCATCCTGCCCATAAGGCATGGCTGGCATGTGTCAAGTGATTCAAAATCAAGTGACTCCAAACATCCATCGACATGGAGTTTCTTCATGCATCTTACGCCAATATGACCTAAGCGGCAGTGCCACGAGAAAGTGGTACTATCATTATTAACTCTACATCTTTTGGCATGAACATGTGTATTACCACGACCGAGATTCAATGAACCATTCACATAGGGTGCATGACCATGAAAGGTATCATTCATGTAAACAGAATAACCATTATTCTCTAACTTAAATGAATGAAAGTATTGCAATGAACATGATCTAATCATATTCATGCCCAACGTAGACACCTGATAACATTTATCTAGGTTCAATACTAATCCCGAAGGCAGATGGAGCGTGCGATGGTGATCTCATCAACTTTGGAAACACTTCCAACACACATCGTCACCTCGCCCTTAGCCAATCTCCGTTTAGTTCGTAGCTTTTGGTTCAAGTCACCAATAATAGTAACTGAACCGGTATCCAATACCCAGGTGCTACCAGGAGTACTAGTGAGGTACACATTAATAACACATATATACTTTGAAGTTGCCAGCCTTCTTATCTACCATGCATTTGGGGTAATTCCGCTACCAGTGACCGTTCCCCTTACAATAGAAGCACTTAGTCTCGGGTTTGGGTTCAACCTTGGGTTCCTTCATTGGAGCGGCAACTGGTTTGCCATCCATGAGGTTTCCCTTCTAGCCCTTGCCCTTCTTGAAACCAGTGGTCTTATTAAACCATCAACACTTAATGCTCCTTCTTGATTTCTACCTTTTGCGGTCTTAAGCACCACGGACAGCTCCGGGATCAATTCCATCCCTTGCATGTCATAGTTCATCACGAAGATCTAGTTGCTTAGTGATAGTGGCTAGAGAACTCTATCAATCACTATCTTATCTGGAAGTTTAACTCCCACTTGATTTAAGTGATTGTAGCACCCAGACATTCTGAGCACATGCTCATTAGCTGAGCTATTCTCCTCCATCTTGTTGGCAAAAGAACTTGTCAGAGGTCTCACACCCCTCAACACGGGCATGAGCCTGAAATCTCAATTTCAGCTCTTGGAACATCTCATATGTTCTATGGCGTTCAAAACGTCATTGGAATCCCGATTCTAAGCCGTAAAGTATGGTGCACTAAACTATCATGTAGTCATCAGGATGTGTCTGTCAGGTGTTCACACCATCCACAGACGACATTGTAGGGGTTTGCACATCGAGCGGTGCATCAAAGACGTAAGCCTTCTGTGTAGCAGTGAGGACACTCCTCGGACTACGGACCTAGTCCGCATCATTGCTTACAATATCTTTCAACTTAATCTTTCTCTAGGAACGTATTGAAACAGGGAGCTACAACGTGAGCTATTTATCTACAACATATTTGCGAAGACAATTTAGACTATGTTCATGATAATTGGGTTCATCTAATCAAATTATTTAATGAACTCCCACTTAGATAGACATCCCTCTAGTCATCTAAGTGAAACATGATCCGAATCGACTAGGCCGTGTCCGATCATCACGTGAGGCGGACTAGTCATCAACGGTGAACATCTCATGTTGATCGTATCTTCTATACGACTCATGTTCGACCTTTCGATCTTCTGTGTTCCGAGGCCATGTCTATACATGCTAGGCTCATCAAGTCAACCTAAGTGTTTCGCATGTGTCCCGAGGCCATGTCTGTACATGCTAGGCTCGTCAACACCCGTTGTATTCGAACATTAGAATCTATCACACCCGATCATCACGTGGTGCTTCGAAACGACGAACCTTCGCAAAGGTGCACAGTTAGGGGGAACACTTTTCTTGAAATTTTAGTGAGGTATCATCTTATTTAAGCTACCGTCATTCTAAGAAAATAAGATGTAAAACATGATAAACATCACATGCAATCAAATAGTGACATGATATGGCCAATATCATTTTGCTCCTTTTGATCTCCATCTTCGGGGCTCCATGATCATCGTTGTCACCGGCATGACACCATGATCTCCATCATCGTGTCTTCTTAAAGTTGTCTCGTCATCCATTACTTCTACTACTATGGCTAATGCTTTAGCAATAAAGTAAAGTAAGTACATGACGTTTATGTTGACACGCAGGTCATAAATAAATTAAGACAACTCCTATGGCTCCTGCCGGTTGTCATACTCATCGACATGCAAGTTGTGATTCCTATTACAAGAACATGATCAATCTCATACATCACATATATCATTCATCACATCCTTTTGGCCATATCACATCACAAGGCATATGCTGCAAAAACAAGTTAGACGTCCTCTAATTGTTGTTGCAAGTTTTTACGTGGCTGCTATAGGTTTCTAGCAAGAACGTTTCTTACCTACGCCAAAACCACAACGTGATATGCCAATTTCTATTTACCCTTCATAAGGACCCTTTTCATCGAATCCGATCCGACTAAAGTGGGAGATACAGACACCCGCTAGCCACCTTATGCAACTAGTGCATGTCAGTCGGTGGAACCAGTCTCACGTAAGAGTACGTGTAAGGTCGGTCCGGGCCGCTTCATCCCATGATGCCGCCGAATCAAGATAAGACTAGTAACGGCAAGTAAATTGACAAAATCGACGCCCACAACTGCTTTGTGTTCTACTCGTGCATAGAAACTACGCATAGACGTAGCTCATGATGCCACTGTTGGGGATCGTAGCAGAAATTTAAAATTTTCTACGCATCACCAAGATCAATCTATGGAGTAATCTAGCAACGAGGGGAAGGAGAGTGCATCTACATACCCTTGTAGATCGCTAAGCGGAAGCGTTGCAAGAACGCACATGAAGGACTCGTACTCGTAGCGATTCAGATCGCGGTTGATTCCGATCTAAGCGCCGAACCACGGCGCCTCCGCGTTAAACACACGTGCAGCCCGGTGACGTCTCCTACGCCTTGATCCAGCAAGGGAAGAAGGAGAGGTTGGGGAAGACTCCATCAAACAGCAGCACGACGGCATGGTGGTGAAGGAGGAGCGTGGCAATCTTGCAGGGTTCGCCAAGCACCGCGGGAGAAGAGGAGAACTTGGGACAGGGGGAGGGCTGCGCCAGAACTTGGGTGCAGCTGCCCTCCCACCCCCACATATATATAGGGGCAAGGGAGAGGGGGGCCGGCCCCCTCAGATCCAATCTGAGGAGGGGGCGGCGGCCAAGGGGGTTACCTTGCCCCCAAGGCAAGGGGGGCACCCCCCTTTAGGGTTCCCCAAACCCTAGGCGCATGGGCCCTGGGGGGGAGGCGCCCAGCCCACTAAGGGGCTGGTCCCTCTCCAAACACAACCCATAGGGCCCTCCGCGGCAGGTGGACCCTCCCGGTGGACCCCCAGAACCCCTTGAGTGGTCTCGGCACAATACCGGTAACCCCCGAATTATTCTGGTGACCGTATGATGACTTCCCATATATAAATCTTTACCTCCGGACCATTCCAGAACTCCTCGTGACGTCCGGCATCTCATCCGGGACTCCGAACAACATTCAGTAACCACGTATATCTATTCCCTATAACCCTAGCGTCATCGAACCTTAAGTGTGTAGACCCTACGGGCTCGGGAGTCATGCAGACATGGCCGAGACAACTCTTCGGTCAATAACCAACAACGGGATCTGGATACCCATGTTGGCTCCCACATGCTCCACGATGATCTCATCGGATGAACCACGATGTCAAGGACTCAATCAATCCCGTATACAATTCCCTTTGTCCATCGGTACGATACTTGCCCGAGATTCGATCGTCGGTATCCCGATACCTTGTTCAATCTCATTACCGGCAAGTCTCTTTACTCGTTCCGTAACACATCATCCCGTGATCAACTCCTTGATGACATTGTGCACATTATGATGATGTCCTACCGAGTGGGCCCAGGGATACCTCTCCGTTAGACGGAGTGACAAATCCCAGTCTCGATTCGTGCCAACCCAACAGACACTTTCGGAGATACCTGTAGTGAACCTTTATAGCCACCCAGTTACGTTGTGACGTTTGGCACACCCAAAGCACTTCTACGGTATCCGGGAGTTGCACAATCTCATGGTCTAAGGAAATGATACTTGACATTAGTAAAGCTTTAGCAAACGAACTACACGATCTTGTGCTAGGCTTAGGATTGGGTCTTGTCCATCACATCATTCTCCTAATGATGTGATCCCGTTATCAACGACATCCAATGTCCATGGTCAGGAAACCATAACCATCTATTGATCAACGAGCTAGTCAACTAGAGGCTTACTAGGGACATGGTGTTGTCTATGTATCCACACATGTATCTGAGTTTCCTATCAGTACAATTCTAGCATGGATAATAAACGATTATCATGAACAAGGAAATATAATAATAACCAATTTATTATTGCCTCTAGGGCATATTTCCAACACTTCATACTAACTTTAGTACAAAGTTAATATCAAGTTGGGTCATCTATTTTGGAACGGAGGGAGTAGACGATATTTTAATTTTTCTTTGCTATTTTTTATGCCTTGCAAAAAGAAAAATATAACACTGTTTGCTTAACCTAGGACAATCGAGAAAAAAAGATTTGGTTGATTTATTTGTAGAGAGGAGACATCATCCAAGCCCTACGCCATGACCTCGTCGAAGGTGGGGAGAACGTGGTTCAATACCGCATCTCAGACGAAGGATGGGCGGGGGGTAGGGTGTAGGGTCCTCCACGTCGGAGTTGGTGGGTAGTTGTTTAGAGGAAAGGTCGATGGTGATACCGGAAAGGAGGAGTAGCTCGTCTAGAGGAGGAAGATGACTAGCAGTTGTTGAATTTCAATCAAATGGTCTTGGGAAAATAGATTGAAACACAATTTTTTCATGCAATTGTAAAAAATAGGTCCTCCCAAAATAGAAGGCTTTTTCACGTTGAACACGCTGGAGCTATTTGGATGGCCACATCATCTTTAGTGGAGATGAGGCGAAGACTTGACGGTTATGGGAGCAGGGTGGTTGTCGATGCTAGAGATAGGGGGCTTTATAGGGATGGCTTGGGCGGTGGCATCACGGTGGATGAGGCGGCGAGGCACACATGATAGAGCTGCCTGCCACGGGTGGCAGAAGCGTGTGGTTTGGTTGGCTTTGAGTTGGGTGGATCGGGAAGAGGAGGAAGAGCAAACCGAATGAAAGTTTCTTTCAGACAAATGTTAATTAGATGGTCTGTATTTTTTTCCGCTTCTTTTAGTTTACCATACTTCTACTTTTATCTCATTGTTTTTTTCTCTAACTTGCTGGATTCCTTGTTCATTAAGAAGAAAAGAGTTACTTGGCTAATTAGATAAAACCAAGCAAAAAACATATTGCATGGTTAATCATGGAAAATCGGATGAAAACTCATCACAATTGTTGAGCGACACACACAGAAGATACCCCGGGCACACCACTCCAAAGAGGGCCACTGAGACAGCACGCACGCGCCATCGTCTTCACTCCTCCCTATAATGCATCATCGCTGACACTAGACCCTGAGCAATCGTCGACTCAGCCCACAATGTAGAGGTTGTGTGGAGTTGTATGCAGATCCACGCCAAAACTCAGCCACCTACGACCACCCAGCGCAAACTTCGAATCTAACGGGGAACTACAAAGGAGAAGTAGGCACGGCTAGTGCCGCAGAAGATCACCGAACGAACCACCCCCTGCCCCTCATCGTACGCCACCTAGACCCCGCCACCGCAACATTGACTTCACATCAACAAACCAGTTGAGGCAATCCCAAGGACACACCAAAGAAGAGTCGACTACCTCAACCATTGTCACGTCTTCGACATCGCTTCCCTCATTATCATTGCTACATATGCCTTGGCGAACACCGCCGCCTTCCACTGGTCCCTCTCGCTAGTGCTCAGCTCCAAAGACAAAGCTCCCAAGAGAGAATACGACACCAAGTCGCCGCCATCATCCAATCACACAAGATCAAGTATTTCCTTGGAGATGCAGCAACCGTCGGATCCGCACGGGAAGGGTGCGGTAGCAATGCCTCTAGGAAGGCCAGTGGCAGCCACAGTCGCCACCATCGCTGGGCCGCAACCGAGACCTGGTCTTCGCACAAGCTCCGAACACCACCTAGCCGCACATCACACCGCCGTCGGCAAGCCCACCAAACACTGCTATTGCGGACCAGATGGACGACCAAAGAGCGCAGAGCAACCACCACAGCTAACTGCAAATCATGGAGGCCACCGGCTGCTACTCCGCAGCGCCAACCATGGTCGGGTCCACCCACAGCTGAAACCAGGGGCGGAGCCAGGATTTGAACATAGGAAGGGCGAGGCAAAAACAATAGTAACTTCAAAAGTGTTGTCATATGATGTTCTTTTCACTTTGAGCTTACGGTTGAATTTTGTTATTGTTCATCTTCATCTTGAACAATAGTGAACTTAAAAACCAAATAAAGTAGTTTTCCAAATCAATCATTTAGATGTTGCCTTGTGTGATTGTACAATAGTATAAAAGCCAACAGGCTAAAAATTCCTAGCTAGTACTCTAGATCAATCTAACTGGTATGTAATTCAGAAGTAGATCTAACAAAAAAACAATAATAACCTTTAAAAATTCGTAATGATATACTTAATTAAGTCTAGAGGTGGATCGCTTGAGCTTCACCTCCATGTTCAAAGACGGATGCTACGACCCTCCACCAATTTCTCAAGTGCTAGGCCGCTAGCAGCCCTAGGATGATGGCAACAATCAAATCTAAACAGAAGTTTTTACTATATCCGTCCGGCGGCAGCAGCAAACATAGTAAGCTCTGATCAATTCCGCTAGGGTTTATGCCACTAGGATTACTTCCACGAGAAGCATCGTTTTGCATTCGTGAGAGTCACGGCCGTGCCTCTCAGAAACGAAAGAACATGGTTTCTGGTTTTTTTTTCCTTTCGCCAGAGTCACGGTTTTGCTTCCGCGAGATCGAGGCATAGTTGTGCTTTATCAAGAGTCACGGCCGTGCCTCTCAAAAACGAAAAATGTGTTTTCTGCTTTTTTTCCTTTCGCGAGAGTCACGGTTTTGCTTCCGCGAGAGGCACGGTTGTGCTTTCGCAAGTGTCACGACCATGCCTCTCGGAAACGGAAAAAGAAAAACACGTTTTCTGTTTTTTTCCCTTTCCCGAGAGTCACGGTTTTGCTTCCGCGAGAGGCACGGTTGTGCTTTCGCGAGGGTCACGGCCGTGCCTCCTTGGAAACGAAAAAAATGCATTATCTGTTTTTTCTCTTTCGCGAGAGTCACGGTTTTGCTTCCGCGAGAGGCACAGTTATGCTTTCGCGAGAGTCACGGTCGTGCCTCCTAGTAAACGAAAAAAACGCGTTTTCTCTCTTTTTTTCCTTCCGCGAGAGTCACGGTTTTGCTTCCGCGAGAGGCATGATTGTGATTTCGTGAGAGCCACAGGCGTGCCTCTTTCGGAAAGGGAAAAAACCCGTGCTCCCGGTTCAGTTTTTTCGTCATTTTTTCATGAAAAAAGGTTCGTCGAAACCTAACAATATGGGATCTAGTTTGAAGATCTCGACGCAAGGAATCCAATGGTGAAAGCGGTTTGAGATTTGGACGCACGGTTTAAGAGATAAAACATTTTGAATAAATGAATCTACGAGAAAGGGAAAAGTCCCCGGTTGCGACAAGTGGCGCACATGCAGCGCACCACTTATCGCAACCAGAAAAGATTGGAGTGATTTTTGCAACAAGTACTCCTCAACTATTGATTTCAGAGTAATTAGCTGCGACCAGCCGGCCATTAGCGTGTACTTATGGTATATGGCCTGCGAAAATTTGTTGAGGGGGGCGAGCGATTGGCAGGGGTCTAGCCCCTGCTCACCCCTCCCTGTCTTCGCCCATGGCTGAAACAAATGAGGGCAACCGGACGTGGCACGAGCCGCCATGCCATGTTTGGGTGAAGGAAATATGCCCTAGAGGCAATAATAAAGTTATTATTTATTTCCTTATATCATGATAAATGTTTATTATTCATGCTAGAATTGTATTAACCGGAAACATAATACATGTGTGAATACATAGACAAACGGAGTGTCACTAGTATGCCTCTACTTGACTAGCTCGTTGATCAAAGCTGGTTATGTTTCCTAACCATAGACATGAATTGTCATTTAATTAACGGGATCACATCATTAGGAGAATGATGTGATTGACATGACCCAATCCGTTAGCTTAGCACACGATCGTTTAGTATGTTACTATTGCTTTCTTCATGACTTATACATGTTCCTATGACTATGAGATTATGCAACTCCCGTTTACCAGAGGAACACTTTGTGTGCTACCAAACGTCACAACGTAACTGGGTGATTATAAAGGTGCTCTACAGGTGTCTCCGAAGATACTTGTTGGGTTGGCGTATTTCGAGATTAGGATTTGTCACTCCGATTGTCGGAGAGGTATCTTTATAACCCACAAGTATAGGGGATCAATTGTAGCCTCTTTCGATAAGTAAGAGTGTCGAACCCAACGAGGAGCTAAAGGTAGAACAAATATTCCCTCAAGTTCTATCGACCATCGATACAACTCTACGCACGCTTGACGTTTGCTTTACCTAGAACAAGTATGAAACTAGAAGTACTTTGTAGGTGTTTTTGGGTAAGCTTGCAAGAAAGTAAAGAACATGAAAATAAAAGCTAGGGGCTGTTTAGATAAAGACACAACTAAATTAGTTTTAGTAGAGAGCTTTTGTCAACAAGAAAGTTATTTGTTCATAGGCAATCGATAATTAGACCGGTAATCATTATTGCAATTTTATTTGAGGGAGAGGGATAAGCTAACATACTTTCTCTACTTGGATCATATGCACTTATGATTGGAACTCTAGCAAGCATCCGCAACTACTAAAGATTCATTAAGGTAAAACCCAACCATGGCATTAAAGTATCAAGTCCCCTTTATCCCATACGCAAACAACCTACTTACTCGGGTCTGTGCTTCTGTCACTCACGCCACCCACCATAAGCAAATCACAAGCATATTGCAAACCCTACAGCGGGAATCCCTCACGCTTGTGCGACACGGAGAGCTCCATAGGACAGCACCAATAATAAAACATACAACTCAAACCAATCACGATCATCAAATAGCCATTAGGACAAAACAGATCTACTCAAACATCATAAGATAGCCATACATCATTGGGAAATAATATATAGCATTGAGCATCATGTTTAAGTAGAGATTACAGCGGGTAAGAGAGAGGTTACACCGCTGCATAGAGGGGGGAAGAGTTGGTGATGATGGCGGTGAAGTTGTTGGTGAAGATGACGGTGATGATGATGGCCCCGGCAGCGCTCCGGCGCCAGCGGAAGCAAGGGGGAGAGGGCCCCCTTCTTCTTCTTCTTCCTTGACCTCCTCCCTAGATGGGAGAAGGGTTTCCCCTCTGGTCCTTGGCTCCCATGGCGTGGGAGGGGCGAGAGCCCCTCCGAGATTGGATCTATCTCTCTGTCTCTCTCTGTTTCTGCCTTCTCTCTGGCTCTGTTTCACCGTTTCATATATATATATATATATATATATATATGGAGATCCGTAACTCCGATTGGCCTGAAACCTACGCCGTGATTTTTTTCCGAATATTAGCTTTCTTGCGGCAAAAGAAGAGCATCAACCGCCTTACGGTGGGCTCACGAGGGTAGGGGGCGCGCCCTAAGGGGGAGGCGCGCCCCCCTGCCTCGTGACCACCTCGGGCACTGGTTCGCGTTGATTTTCCTTCCGAATTTTCCATATTTTCCAAAAATAAGCTCCGTCCGTTTTTATCCCGTTTGGACTCCGTTTGATATGGATATTCTGCGAAACCAAAAACATGCAACAGACAGGAACTAGCACTGGGCACTGGATCAATATGTTAGTCCCAAAAATAATATAAAAAGCTGCCAAAAAGTATATGAAAGTTGAATAATATTGGCATGAAACAATCAAAAATTATAGATACGACGAAGATGTATCAGCATCCCCAAGCTTAATTCCTGCTCATCCTCGAGTAGGTAAATGATAAAAAAAGATAATTTTTGATGTGGAATGCTACCTAGCATAATCTTGATCATATGTCTAATCATGGCATGAATATTAAGACACGAGTGATTCAAAGCAATAGTCTATCCTTTGACATAAAAATAATAATACTTCAAGCATACCAACCAAGCAATTATGTCTTATTGAAATAACATAGCCAAAGAAAGCTCATCCCTACAAAATCATATAGTCTGGCTATGCTCCATCTTCACCACATAAAGCATTCACATCATGCACAACCCCTATGACAAGCCAAGCAATTGTTTCATACTTTTGACGTTCTCAAACCTTTTCAACTTTCACGCAATACATAAGCGTGAGCCATGGACATAGCACTATAGGTGGAATAGAATATGAAGATGGGGGTTATGTGGAGAAGACAAAAAAGGAGAAAGTCTCACATCAACTAGGCGTATCAACGGGCTATGGAGATGCCCATTAATAGATATCAATGTGAGGAGTAGGGATTGCCATGCAATGGATGCACTAGAGCTATAAGTATATGAAAGCTCAAACTGAAACTAAGTGGGTGTGCATCCAACTTGCTTGCTCATGAAGACCTAGGGCATTTGAGGAAGCCCATCGTTGGAATATACAAGCCAAGTTCTATAATGAAAATTCCCACTAGTATATGAAAGTGATAACTCAAGAGACTCTCTATATGAAGAACATGGTGCTACTTTGAAGCACAAGTGTGGTAAAAGGATAGTAACATTTCCCCTTCTCTCTTTTTCTCTCATTTTTTTGTTTTTTGGGCCTTCTCTTTTTTTTGGCCTTTCTCTTTTTTTTTTTTTTCGTCTGGAGTCTCATCCCAACTTGTGGGGGAATCATAGTCTCCATCATCCTTTCCTCATTGGGGCAATGTCCTAATAATGATGATCATCACACTTTTATTTACTTACAACTCAATATTACAACTCGATATCTAGAACAAAGATATGACTCTATATGAATGCCTCCGGCGGTGTACCGGGATGTGCAATGATCTAGCGTAGCAATGACATGAAAAAACGGGCAAGCCATGAAAACATCATGCTAGCTATCTTACGATCATGCAAAGCAATATGACGATAAATGCTCAAGTCATGTATATGATGATGATGGAAGTTGCATGGCAATATATCTCGGAATGACTATGGAAATGTCATGATAGGTAGGTATGGTGGCTGTTTTGAGGAAGATATAATGAGGCTTATGTGTGACAGAGCGTATCGTATCACGGGGTTTGGATGCACCGGCGAAGTTTGCACCAACTCTCGAGGTGAGAAAGGGCAATGCACGGTACCGAAAAGGCTAGCAATGATGGAAGGGTGAGAGTGCGTATAATCCATGGACTCAACATTAGTCATAAAGAACTCACATACTTATTGCAAAAATCTATTAGTCATCAAAACAAAGTACTACGTGCATGCTCCTAGGGGTATAGATTGGTAGGAAAAGACCATCGCTCGTCCTCGACCGCCACTCATAAGGAAGACAATCAATAAACACATCATGCTCCGACTTCGTTACATAATGGTTCACCATACGTGCATGCTACGGGACTTGCAAACCTCAACACAAGTATTTCTAAATTTCACAATTACTCGACTAGCATGACTCTAATATCACCACCTTTATATCGCAAAACTATTGCAAGGAATCAAACATATCATATTCAGCGATCTACAAGTTTATGTAGGATTTTATGACTAACCATGTGAATGACCAGTTCCTGTCATCTCTCTAAATAGATATAAGTGAAGCAAGAGAGTTTAATTCTTTCTACAAAAGATATGCCCGTGCTCTAACAAATATAAGTGAAGCAAAAGAGCATTCTACAAATGGCGGTTGTCTAAGTGAAGAGAAACAGGCAATCCAAACTTCAAATGATATAAGTGAAGCACATGAAGCATTCTATAAAGCCATACTCAAAAGATATAAGTGAAGTGTAAAGAGCATTCTATAAATCAACCAAAGACCATCTCATACCAGCATGGTGCATAAAAAAATAAAAACCTAATGCAAAAGACGCTCCAAGACTTGCACATATCGTATGAACGAAACGAATCCGAAAACATACCAATACTTGTTGAAGAAAGAGGGGATGCCTCCCCAGCATCCCCAAGCTTAGACGCTTGAGTCTCCTTGAATATTTACTTGGGGTGCCTCGGTCATCCCCAAGCTTGAGCTCTTGCCTCTCTTCCTTCTTCTCACATGGAAACCTTCCCAATCATCGAACACTCCATCCACACAAAACTTCAACAGAAAACTCGGTAAGATCCGTTAGTATAATAAAGCAAATCACTACTCTAGGTACTGTTGCAAACCAATTCATATTTTATTTTTGCATTGTGTCTACTGTAATATAACTTTTTCATGGCTTAATCCACTGATATAAAATTGATAGTTTCATCAAAACAAGCAAACTATGCATCAAAAACAGAATCTGTCTAAAACAGAACAGTCTGTAGCAATCTGAACATTCACCATACTTCTGATACTTTAAAACTTCTGCCAAAATTAGGAAACATAAACAATTTGTATAGGAAGACAGCGCAAAAAGAATCGGAACCATTTGACGTTCCAGCTAAAAATTTAAAATCGCGCACTACAGCCAAAGTTTCTGTCCTGCACCGTACAAACCATCAAGCAAATGTAAACATCCTAAAGGCAAACCTTGGCACATTATTTTTATTTCTAAACTTTATAAAAGCACACAACAGAAATAAATGAATCTCTAAAACTTCCGGGTTGTCTCCCTGGCAGCGCTTTCTTTAAAGCCATTAAGCTAGGCATATAGTGCTCAAGTAATGGATCCACCCGGATCCCAAGGTATATCAAAGCCAATTTTAATTAACAATAATTTATAATTTAGCGGTGAGCACAAAGCAACATATATCAAGTAATTACAAAGTCTAACTCTCTTTCTATGCATCGGCATGTCATAAAAGAACAATTCATGCACACAAAGTAAAGGCCAATGCATAGTATAAACCGTTTCTTGCAATTTTGTTGTATTGGAAACATAGAGAGGTGGAGATATAGTTCCTCTCATAATAATTGCAAGTTGGAGCAGCAAGCACATGCATATTATATCTATCAAAATCATCATGTGTAACGGTAAAAGGCAACCCATCAATATATTTCTTAATAAGAGCAAACTTCTCCGATATAGTGTAGTTTGGAGAATTCAAAAAGATAATAGGACTATCATGTGTGGGTGCAATAGCAACAATTTCATGTTTAACATAAGGAACTATAGCAAGTTCATCTCCATAAGCATAATTCATATTGGCATCTTGGCCACAAGCATCATCAAAAATGGATATTTCAAGAGAATCAATGGGATCATAACAATCATCATAGCAATCATCCTTCGGTAAGCACGAAGGGAAATTAAACAATGTATGAGTTGAAGAGTTACTCTCATTAGAAGGTGGGCACGGGTAGCTAATCCGCTCTTCCTCCTTTTGTTCTTCGCTCTCCTCCTCATCCTTTTCATCCAATGAGCTCACAGTTTCATCAATTTCTTCTTCCATAGATGCCTGCAAAATATTAGTCTCTTCTTGGACAGCGGAGTAGTAGTCAATATATGGTTCAACATAGGCATTAGAAGCATAATTATCATAGCAATATTTAAGTATGGCAAAATTTTCAGATTTGTAAAGAGTAGCATCATACTTTTCAATCAAAGAAGCAATTTCATAAGCACACTTAAAAGAAACAAATTCTTCAATTTGTTGAACATCATCGTAACTATAAACACCCTTAGCATAAGAGGATACGATTCCATTATCACTAAACAAACATTGGTAGGGAAGGTGTTTCTTAGGGTCTTCAGAACAACAAGTATAATCATATATTTCACATAAATTCCAAGCATAGCATTGCAAACAATGAATTTGATCCAGTAAAGTTTTCCCTTTTTCAGATATTCGGTGTCGCACAAAACAAGCATGCTCATCTAAAGATTTGCCCTCAACTAAGCTAGTTGGGGTTTCAGCACGAGCACATAGGGATCGAAGATGATCCAAGTAATAAGCTTCAGCAGTGTGATAGATTTTGAGTGGTTCTTCAACCATTGGTTCAGTAGGTACCACTATTTTTTTGGTATTTTGCGTTTCCTACCCATAACTAAAGATAGGAAACAACTATGAACAACAAATAAAAATTACTTAGTGATAAAGCAAACAAGCACACACGAGAATATTCACCCCACGCTATGTCTCCCCGGCAACGGCGCCAGAAAAAGGTCTTGATAACCCACAAGTATAGGGGATCAATTGTAGCCTCTTTCGATAAGTAAGAGTGTCGAACCCAACGAGGAGCTAAAGGTAGAACAAATATTCTCTCAAGTTCTATCGACCACCGATACAACTCTACGCACGCTTGACGTTCGCTTTACCTAGAACAAGTATGAAACTAGAAGTACTTTGTAGGTGTTTTTGGGTAAGCTTGCAAGAAAGTAAAGAACACGAAAATAAAAGCTAGGGGCTGTTTAGATAAAGACACAACTAAATTAGTTTTAGTAGAGAGCTTTTGTCAACAAGAAAGTTATTTGTCCCTAGGCAATCGATAACTAGACCGGTAATCATTGTTGCAATTTTATTTGAGGGAGAGGCATAAGCTAACATAATTCCTCTACTTGGATCATATGCACTTATGATTGGAACTCTAGCAAGCATCCGCAACTACTAAAGATTCATTATGGTAAAACCCAACCATAGCATTAAAGTATCAAGTCCCCTTTATCCCATACGCAAACAACCTACTTACTCGGGTCTGTGCTTCTGTCACTCACGCCACCCACCATAAGCAAGTCATAAGCATATTGCATATCCTACAGCGGGAATCCCTCACGCTTGCGCGACATGGAGAGCACCATAGGGCAACACCAATAATACAACATACAACTCAAACCAATCACGATCATCAAATAGCCATTAGGACAAAACAGATCTACTCAAACATCATAGGATAGCCATACATCATTGGGAAATAATATATACCGTTGAGCACCATGTTTAAGTAGAGATTACAGCGGGTAAGAGAGAGGTCACACCGCTGCATAGAGGGGGAAGAGTTGGTGATGATGGCGGTGAAGTTGTTGGTGAAGATGACGGTGATGACGATGGCCCCGGCAGCGCTCCGGCGCCACCGGAAGCAAGGGGGAGAGGGCCCCCTTCTTCTTCTTCTTCTTCCTTGACCTCCTCCCTAGATGGGACAAGGGTTTCCCCTCTGGTCCTTGGCTCCCATGGCGTGGGAGGGGCGAGAGCCCCTCCGAGACTGGATCTATCTCTCTGTCTCTCTCTGTTTATGCGTTCTCTATGACTCTGTTTCACCGTTTCGTATATATATGGAGATCCGTAACTCCGATTGGCCTGAAACCTTCGCCGTGATTTTTCTCTCCGAATATTAGCTTTCTTGCGGCAAAAGAAGAGCGTCAACCGCCTTACGGTGGGCTCACGAGGGTAGGGGGCGCGCCCTAAGGGGGGCGCCCCCTGCCTCGTGACCACCTCGAGCACTGGTCCACGCTGATTTTCCTTCCGAATTTTCCCTATTTTCCAAAAATAAGCTCCGTCCGTTTTTATCCCGTTTGGACTCCGTTTGATATGGATATTTTGCGAAACCAAAAACATGCAACAGACAGGAACTGGCACTGGGCACTGGATCAATATACTAGTCCCAAAAATAATATAAAAAGTTGCCAAAAAGTATATGAAAGTTGAATAATATTGGCATGAAACAATCAAAAATTATAGATACGACGGAGACGTATCATATCTCTTGGCCCTCTCGGTAATGCACATCACTTAAGCCTTGCAAGCATTGCAACTAATGAGTTAGTTGCGGGATGATGTATTACTGAACGAGTAAAGAGACTTGCCGGTAACAAGATTGAACTAGGTATTGAGATACCGACGATCGAATCTCGGGCAAGTAACATACCGATGACAAAGGGAACAATGTATGTTGTTATGCGGTCTGACGGATAAAGACCTTCGTAGAATATATGGGAGCCAATATGAGCATCCAGGTTCCGCTATTGGTTATTGACCGGAGACGTGTCTCGGTCATGTCTACATAGTTCTCGAACACGTAGGGTCCGCATGCTTAACGTTACGATGACAGTTATATTATGAGTTTATATGTTTTGATGTACCGAAGGTTGTTGGGAGTCCCGGATGTGATCACGGACATGACGAGGAGTCTCGTAATGGTCGAGACATGAAGATTGATATATTGGAAGCCTATGTTTGGATATCGGAAGTGTTCCGGGTGAAATCGGGATTTTACCGTAGTACCGGGAGGTTGCCAGAACCCCCCAGGAACTTAATGGGCTTTAGTGGGCCTAGGTGAAAGAGAGGATAGGCAGCTAGGGCAGGGCCGCACGCCCCTCCCCCCAGTCCGAATAGGACAAGGAGAGGGGGGCGGCACCCCCCTTCCTTCTTCTCCTCCACTCTTTCCCTCCCAAGTCCTAATCCAACTAGGAAAGGGGGGGAGTCCTACTCCCTATGGGAGTAGGACTCCTCCTGGCACGGCTCCTCCCTAGCCGGCCGCACCCCCCTTGCTCCTTTATATACGGGGGCAGGGGGGCACCCCAAAGACACAACAATTGATCTGTTTGATCTTTTAGCCGTGTGCGGTGCCCCCTTCCACCATAGTCCACCTCGATAATACTGTAGAGGTGCTTAGGTGAAGCCCTGCGTCAGTAGAACATCAACATCGTCACCATGCTGTCATGCTGATGAAACTCTCCCTCAACACTCGGCTGGATCGGAGTTCGAGGGACATCATCGGGCTGAACGTGTGCTGAACTCGGAGGTGCCGTACGTTTGGTACTTGATCGGTTGGATCGTGAAGACGTACGACTACATCAACCGCGTTGTGCTAACGCTTCCGCTTTCAATCTACGAGGGTACGTGGACAACACTCTCTCCTCTCGTTGCTATGCATCACCATGATCTTGCATGTGCGTAGGAATTTTTTTGAAATTACTACATTCCCCAACAGTGGCATCCGAGCCAGGCTTTATGCGTTGATGTTATATGCACGAGTAGAACACAAGTGAGTTGTGGGCGATATAAGTCATACTGCTTACCAGCATGTCATACTTTGGTTCAGCGGTATTGTTGGATGAAGCATCCCGGACCGACATTACGCGTACGCTTATGCGAGACTGGTTCTACCGACGTGCTTTGCACATAGGTGGTTGGCGGGTGTCAGTTTCTCCAACTTTAGTTGAACCGAGTGTGGCTATGCCCAGTCCTTGCGAAGGTTAAAACAACATCAATTTGGCAAACTATCATTGTGGTTTTGATGCGTAGGTAAGAACGGTTCTTGCTAAGCCCGTAGCAGCCACGTAAAACTTGCAACAACAAAGTAGAGGACGTCTAACTTGTTTTTGCAGGGCATGTTGTGATGTGATATGGTCAAGACATGATACTAAATTTTATTGTATGAGATGATCATGTTTTGTAACCAAGTTATCGGCAACTGGCAGGAGCCATATGGTTGTCGCTTTATTATATGCAATGCAATCGCCCTGTAATGCTTTACTTTATCACTGAGCGGTAGCGATAGTAGTAGAAGCATAAGATTGGCGAGACGACAACGATGCTACGATGGAGATCAAGGTGTCGCGCCGGTGACGATGGTGATCATGACGGTGTTTTGGAGATGGAGATCACAAGCACAAGATGATGATGGCCATATCATATCACTTATATTGATTGCATGTGATGTTTATCTTTTTTGCATCTTATCTTGCTTTGATTGACGGTAGCATTATAAGATGATCTCTCACTAAATTTCAAGATAAAAGTGTTCTCCCTGAGTATGCACCGTTACTAAAGTTCGTCGTGCCCAGACACCACGTGATGATCGGGTGTGATAAGCTCTACGTCCATCTACAACGGGTGCAAGCCAGTTTTGCACACGCAGAATACTCAGGTTAAACTTGACGAGCCTAGCATATGCAGATATGGCCTCGGAACACTAAGACTGAAAGGTCGAGCGTGAATCATATAGTAGATATGATCAACATAGTGATGTTCACCATTGGAAACTACTCCATTTCACGTGATGATCGGTTATGGTTTAGTTGATTTGGATCACGTGATCACTTAGAAGATTAGAGGGATGTCTTTCTAAGTGGGAGTTCTTAAGTAATATGATTAATTGAACTTTAATTTATCATGAACTTAATACCTGATAGTATCTTGCTTGTCTATGTTAATTGTAGATAGATGGCCCGTGCTGTTGTTCCATTGAATTTTAATGTGTTCCTTGAGAAAGCAAAGTTGAAAGATGATGGTAGCAATTACATGGACTGGGTCCGTAACTTGAGGATTATCCTCATTGTTGCACAGAAGAATTATGTCCTGGAAGCACCGCTGGGTGCCAGACCTGCTGCTGATGCAACTGACGACGTTAAGAACGTCTGGCAGAGCAAAGCTGATGACTACTCGATAGTTCAATGTGCCATGCTTTACGGCTTAGAACCGGGACTTCAACGACGTTTTGAACGTCATGGAGCATATGAGATGTTCCAGGAGTTGAAGTTAATATTTCAAGCAAATGCCCGGATTGAGAGATATGAAGTCTCCAATAAGTTCTATAGCTGCAAGATGGAGGAGAATAGTTCTGTCAGTGAACATATACTCAAAATGTCTGGGTATCGTAATCACTTGACTCAACTGGGAGTTAATCTTCTTGTTGATAGTGTCATTGACATAGTTCTTCAATCACTGCCACCAAGCTACAAAAGCTTCGTGATGAACTATAATATGCAAGGGATGAATAAGACTATTCACGAGCTCTTCGCAATGTTAAAGGCTGCGGACATAGAAATCAAGAAGGAGCATCAAGTGTTGATTGTCAGTAAGACCACCAGTTTCAAGAAAAAGGGCAAAGGGAAGAAGAAGGGGAACTTCAAGAAGAACAACAAGCAAGTTGCTGCTCAGGAGAAGAAACCTAAGTCTGGACCTAAGCCTGAAACTGAGTGCTTCTACTGCAAGCAGACTGGTCAATGGAAGTGGAACTGCTCCAAGTATTTGGCGGATAAGAAGGATGTCAAGGTGAACAAAGGTATATGTGATATACTCCCTCCGTTCAGAATTACTTGTCTCGGAAATGGATGTATCTAGAACTAAAATACGTCTAGATACATCCATTTCCGCGACAAGTAATTCCGAACGGAGGGAGTACATGTTATTTATGTGTACCTTACTAGAGCTCTCAGTAGCACCTGGTTATTTGATACTGGTTCTGTTGCTAATATTTGCAACTCAAAACAGGGACTACGGATTAAGCGAACACATGCTAAGGACGAGGTGACGATGCGCGTGGGAAATGGTTCCAAAGTCGATGTGATCGCGGTTGGTACACTCCCTCTACATCTACCTTCGGGATTAGTATTAGACCTAAATAATTGTTATTTGGTGCCAGCGTTAAGCATGAACATTATATCTGGATCTTGTTTGATGCGAGACGGTTATTCATTTAAATCAGAGAATAATGGTTGTTCTATTTATATGAGTAACATCTTTTATGGTCATGCACCCTTGAAGAGTGGTCTATTTTTGAGGAATCTCGATAGTAATGATACACATATTCATAATGTTGAAGCCAAAAGATGCAGAGTTGATAATGATAGTGCAACTTATTTGTGGCACTGCTGTTTAGGTCATATCGGTGTAAAGCGCATGAAGAAACTCCATACTGATGGAATTTTGGAACCACTTGATGATGAATCACTTGGTACTTGCGAACCGTGCCTCATGGGCAAGATGACCAAAACGCCATTCTTCGGAACAATGGAGAGAGCAACAGATTTGTTGGAAATCATACGTACAGATGTATGTGTTCCGATGAATGTAGAGGCTCGTGGCGGATATCGTTATTTTCTCACCTTCACAGATGATTTAAGCAGATATGGGTATATCTGCTTAGTGAAACATAAGTCTGAAAAATTTGAAAAGTTCAAAGAATTTCAGGGTGAAGTTGAAAATCATCATAACAAGAAAATAAAGTTTCTATGATCTAATCGTGGAGGAGAATATTTGAGCTACGAGTTTGGTCTACATTTGAAACAATGCGAAATAGTTTCGCAACTCACGCCACCCGGAACACCACAGCGTAATGGTGTGTCCGAACGTCGTAATCGTACTTTACTAGATATGGTGCGATCTATGATGTCTCTTACTGATTTACCGCTATCATGTTGGGGTTATGCTTTAGAGACGGCCGCATTCACGTTAAATAGGGCACCATCGAAATCCGTTGAAACGACGCCTTATGAACTGTGGTTTGACAAGAAACCAAAGTTGTCGTTCCTGAAAGTTTGGGGCTGCGATGCTTATGTGAAAAAGCTTCAACTTGATAAGCTCGAACCCAAATCAGAGAAATGTGTCTTCATAGGATACCCAAAGGAGACTATTGGGTACACCTTCTATCACAGATCCGAAGGCAAGACATTCGTTGCTAAGAATGAATCCTTTCTAGAGAAGGAGTTTCTCTCGAAAGAAGTGAGTGGGAGGAAAGTAGAACTTGATGAGGTAACTATACCTGCTCCCCTATTGGAAAGTAGTTCATCACAAAAACCGGTTTCTGTGACGCCTACACCAATTAGTGAGGAAGTTAATGATGATGATCATGAAACTTCAGATCAAGTTATTACTGAACCTCGTAGATCAACCAGAGTAAGATCCGCGCCAGAGTGGTACGGTAATCCTGTTCTGGAAGTCATGTTACTAGATCATGATGAACCTATGAACTATGAAGAAGCGATGGTGAGCCCAGATTCCCCCAAAATGGCTTGAGGCCATGAAATCTGAGATGGGATCCATGTATGAGAACAAAGTATGGACTTTGGTTGACTTGCCCGATGATTGGCAAGCAACTGAGAATAAATGGATCTTCAAGAAGAAGACTGACGCTGACGGTAATGTTACTATCTACAAAGCTCGACTTGTTGCGAAAGGTTTTCGACAAGTTCAAGGGATTGACTACGATGAGACCTTCTCACCCGTAGCGATGCTTAAGTCTGTCCGGATCATGTTAGCAATTGCCGCATTTTATGATTATGAAATTTGGCAAATGGATGTCAAAACTGCATTCCTGAATGGATACCTGGAAGAAGAGTTGTATATGATGCAACCAGAAGGTTTTGTCGATCCAAAGGGAACTAACAAAGTGTGCAAGCTCCAGCGATCCATTTATGGACTGGTGCAAGCCTCTCGGAGTTGGAATAATCGCTTTGATAGTCTGATCAAGCATTTGGTTTTGTACAGACTTTTGGAGAAGCCTGTATTTACAAGAAAGTGAGTGGGAGTTCTGTAGCATTTCTGATATTATATGTGGATGACATATTACTGATTGGAAATGATATAGAATTTCTGGATAGCATAAAGGGATACTTGAATAAGAGTTTTCCAATGAAAGACCTCGGTGAAGCTGCTTATATATTAGGCATCAAAATCTATAGAGATAGATCAAGACACTTAATTGGACTTTCACAAAGCACATACCTTGACGAAGTTTTGAAGAAGTTCAAAATGGATCAAGCAATGAAAGTGTCAGAGAAATGGGCCACGGGTAGGCCAACCCGAGGCCCAGAACCTTTCAAGACATCGGGGCAGGCTGTGCCCCTCAAGACCCAAGAACGAAGAGCCGCCTTCTGAGAAGTCGACGGCAAGACGACCGACTGCCCACACCTGGCCGAATCCATGGACGGCTTCATGATAAGCCAACTCCTGACTCGCGACCTCTAGAGAAGCCGACTTTGGGGAGTCGGCCCGCGACTCCAACAAACCCCATGACCTCATCAAGAGGGACGGGGCTGAGGAGTGGCTACAGTGAAGCCCACTCCCGCCTTTTACCGAGGGCAGGCACGGCCACAACACGCCGTACCCCGGAAGACCTCCGTGCGGCGTGGCACTGTTGCCATGCCGGCCCTGACGTCAGCACCACATGACCAAATCCTGCACCCACGACGGCTTGTCTGTACGGCCCAGAGGCAGCGGGCCTCACCAGTCAGTGAGACCCCAGGAGACGGCAAGAGGACCACCAGACGAACCCATCGGGAGTCGGCCCCGGGGAGTTGGCCGAGCCCTCCCCCGGGGCCCACGCGCCATTAATCAAGACATGATGGAGAGTGGCAATAGTGATCGCCCGCCAGGCGGCGGGGCTGTTGCCATGACCCCATGATCAAGCCCGCGTCATCAGAAGCACAACTACAGTAATCAGCCGCCGGCAAGACCCGCCCGCGGCGGACGCGGCCTGTCGGCTCCGTACCAGGCCAGTCGGCAGGGCTCACCAGTCAGCGGCCCCAGCGGTCGGCGGGGAAGACGGAGGCCAGAGGCACTGACGGCTGGGCCCGCGTCCAGCCAGATTACCATTGTACCCCCGGGCGGTAGGCCTATATAAACCCCCCCAGGGCACCCATGCAAAGGGTTGGAACCCATTAGCTCTAGGCCAGATCATATAGGAGGGAGAGAGCTAGCCTTGCCCTCTCCTACCTCCAGGAAACAGCTCAAGGAGCAACCGTGTAAACACTTTGCCATAGTGATCATGCGGAGACCCCGCAGAGCAGCACTAGGGGTATTATCTCCCCGAAGAGCCCTGAAGCTGGGTAAGATTCGCCGGCGTGCATGTCTTCGCCTCATCCCATTTCCAGGCACCGGCGACGTTCTACTCGCCCCCACCATGATAAGCCATCCTTTGGCATATGTCGCACCTAACCCCCGACATTTGGCGCCCACCTTGGGGCCTGGTGCACCGCCGTCCGGAGACCTGTTCTGGACGGGAACCCTTTTCATCCCTGGTGAGTGCAGCCAGCCAGGCATGCCAGACGGAGTTTGCGCCGACGCGCTGTGCGGCGTTGAGATCACCTGCGTAGCCAGCTGCCTAGCCGAACTTGTCGGCGAGGTTCGCCTCTCCGACGAACCTGCATCCAATGCAGGCACGGGCGGCTCCGAGAGCCTCCTAACGGGCCTCCTCGATCAACTCCACGTTTTCGGCGAGCCTGCCGTAGACTTGGAGTCTGTAGGCTCCATGACCCGATGCTGGTCGACTCCGACATCGCGTCGCTCGACGTATTCCCCACTAATGTGGTGGTCTACGACGAACCTCTCCCTCGCGCGGAGAGCGACGGAAGCACCGTCACCGAGGTGCTCGTCATCAGTCATGACGAGCTCCCCGACGGAAAAGCGCACGACTCACTTGGCGCAGCGCTACAAGACCTAACTGCGCACATTCCGGAAGAAGCTGACGCCGAGACGTTGGAGGCGCGCCGCCTTCAGCTCGTCGAAGGCGCGAAGAAGCTGTCCATCATGAGACGCTTGTCAGAAGCCTACCAGCGGGAGATAGATCGCGCCGTTGGCGGCTCGCCGGCCCTGGCGGGGCCCAGCCGCCTTGGCGCGGTCCAGCAGCGCGGCGTGGCCATCGCCAACCTGTTTGGGGCAAGCCGCCCTGTGTACGCTGCACCAGCGGAGAACATCCGAGCCGCCCAGGCAGTGGCGGATGAGTTGGACAATTTCGAGGGCGAAGAATGCCGCCTCATGATGGAGCGAGTCCAGTGGCTCCTCAACGCGGCCGCTGTGCAGAACGAGGCCGGCTGCCGCACGGAGGTGCCGCAGCGGCAAAACGACAACCTTCGCCGAGATCAAGGCGCGACGTCTCGGATGCCGACTGGCGGCGCCCGAGGAAGAAGAGACAAGGATCCGGCTGTCAGCCATAGTCAGACGCACATTACCATAGAGCGCGACCGAGACGGCCGCCTGAGAGCAGTGGAACGACGAGACGACTGTCCGCCTCCCCCTCCTCGCAAGGAGAGGCGAGTCTCCCCGCCACCAGTTGACCATCCGACTCTCGGCGACCACCTTGGCCGCTGAGAAGGAGTTGGAGAGAATGACGCCCGCCACCGAATCGACCGACTTCACTGATCCTTGGCGCTGGAAGAAGAAGACGAGCTGGGTCCTCCTTGTTTCGGGCCCCGCATTCGAGACGAGCCCTTTCCCAGAGGGTTCACGCTCCCAAGAGACACACCCAAGTATACCGGCCCCGTGAAGCCGGAAGACTGGCTAGTCGACTACTCCACGGCTGTCAGCATAGCAAACAGCAACAAGCGTGTCGCCGTAAAGTACATTCCGCTCATGCTCCAGGGCACGGCCCGGACATGGCTGAACAGCCTGAAGCCCCGCAGCATCAACAGCTGGGTCGACTTCACCGAAGCGTTCGTCCGCAACTTCACCAGCACGTACAAGCGTCCTCCCAAGCCTCGTCAGCTCTCCTTGTGCGTGCAAGGCCCCGACGAGTCGACTCGCGATTACCTCACATATTGGGCCGAGCTTCGAAACTCCTGCGAGGGCGTGCACGAGGTGCAGGCCATCGAGTACTTCACAGCCGGGTGCAGAGAAGGCACCCTCCTCAAGCACAAGCTCCTCTGCGACGAGCCAGAAACCCTCGACGAGCTGCTGATCATAGCGGACAAGTACGCCACAGCCGACTCCTCCATGAAGGCGGAGATTCAAATCAGCACGACTGGCAAAGTGGCCCCTCAAGCTCCAAGAACTCCGGCGGGAGACGCCAGCCGGCGACAACAGCAGGGCGACCACAAGCGCAAGGCCCCGCCGCCGGCTTCCAGCAGCCGGCATGTCGCGACCGTTGAAGCCCAGCAGCCGGATGGGCCGCCTCCGCCCAAGCTACAGAAAGGCGGCAAGCCAAACTAGTTGCCGGCCTTCTCCTACGAGCAGACCCTGGATGGACCTTGCAAGTTCCATAGCGGCGCAAAGCCGTCGAATCACACCACCCGGAAGTGCCACTGGCTCACCAGGATCGCCAAGGGAGACGGCCTCCTGCCTCCCCCGCCTGCTGGGCAGCCGCCTCCGCCTCCACCCCAGCAGCCGGCTGTCAGGCCAGTCGGCGCGGTACAAGACGAATACCCTGAAGAACACGGAGCCTACATGGTGTTTACTAGCATGGCTGATGATCGACGCAGCAGGCGGCTGCAGCGACAAGAGGTGAATGCGGTAGCATCAGAGACGCTAGAGTTCATGCACTGGTCCGAGAAGCCCATCAGCTGGAGCAGGGTTGACCACCCAGAGGTGATGCCAAGTCCGGGCTCCTATGCCTTGGTCTTGGACGCCACCTTTGCTACGGATAGACGAGCCGCGCGTTTCTCGCGAGTTCTGATAAACGAAGGCAGCAGCATCAATATCCTGTACAAGGACACCATGGAGAAGTTAGGAATCAAGCAAAGACAACTTCAGAACAGTCAGACCATGTTCCACGACATTGTTCCTGGGTTTTCCCGCTCACCAATCGGCAAGATCCTGATGGACGTCCTCTTCGGAGACAAAGATCACTTCCACCGAGAGTCGGTTTGGTTTGAGGTGGTGGACCTTGAGAGCCCATACCATGCGTTACTCGGCCGACCCGCCTTGGCCGAGTTCATGGCGGTCCCGCACTACGCCTACCTCAAAATGAACATGCCCAGTTCCAGGGGAATTCTGACTGTAGCCGGCGACTACCGGAAGTCATCTGCCTGTGCGGCTGAGAGCAGTCGGCTGGCCGAGTCCCTGGTAATCGCGGCCGAGAAGTGGCTCCTTGAGCGAGTTGTGGCGATGGCCAGCAAGAAGCCAGAGGTATCGCCCAACCCAAAGGAGTTGGAGGCTGAGGGTTCGTTCAAGCCGGCCAAAGAGACAAAGAAGATACCCTTGGATCCGGAGCACCCAGAGAGGTACGCTGTCATAGGTGCAAACCTCGACAGCAAATAGGAAGGCGAGCTCGTCGATTTCCTCTGTGAGAATCGGGACATCTTCACATGGTCCCCCAAAGACATGCCAGGTGTACCGACGGAATTCGCCGAGCACAAGTTACATGTCCAATCTGATGCAAAGCCGGTCAGGCAGCCCCTGCGCCACCTATCAGAAGAGAAGAGAAGAGTTGTCCGGGAGGAGATAGCCCGACTCCTAGAAGCCGGTTTCATTATGGAAGTGTTCTTTCCAGAATGGCTAGCAAATCCGGTCCTGGTACTGAAGAAGAACAAGCAGTGGCGAATGTGTATTAACTACACGAGCCTCAACAAGGCCTGCCTCAAGGACCCATTTGCTCTACCAAGAATCGATCAAGTGATAGACTCCACAGCCGGATGCGAGCTGTTGAGTTTTTTGGATGCATACTTAGGATATCACCAGATCAAGCTGAACCCGGCTGATAGAATGAAGACTGCCTTCATCACGCCGTTTGGAGCCTTCTGCTACCTCACCATGACGTTCGGCTTAAGGAATGCCGGTGCCACCTTTCAGCGTTGCATACAGAAGTGCCCCCTCAAGCAGCTCGGCAGGAACGCCCACGTCTACGTGGACGATGTGGTGGTGAAGACGGAAAAGCATGGAACACTGCTGGAAGACCTCAAGGAGACCTTTGAGAACCTGCGCCTATTCCAGATCAAGCTCAATCCCGAGAAGTGTGTCTTCGGAGTACCGGCCGGCCAGCTCCTTGGATTCCTGGTCTCTGAATGCGGCATAGAATGCAACCCAGTAAAGATCAAGGCCATTGAGAGAATGGAGGTACCCAGCCGACTGCTGGATGTGCAAAAGTTCACCGGCTGCTTGGCGTCCATCAGCCGATTCATCAGTCGGCTGGGCGAGAAAGCTCTCCCCTTATACCAACTCATGAAGAAGACCCCTTTTTCGAGTGGGACCATTAAAGACAGCACGAGGTGGCTTAACTCACTTACTTGTCGCAGTGGACAAGTTCACCAAGTGGATAGAAGCAAAGACAATCAAGAAGCTGAACGGTCCGACTGCCGTGACTTTCATCACCGATATCACAATTCGGTACGGCATACCACATAACATCATCACTGACAACGGCACAAATTTTGCCAAAGGCGCCTTGGCCCGTTTTTGCGCAACACAGGGCATCCGACTGGACCTAGCATCCGTCGCCCATCCACAGTCAAACAGCCAGGTGGAGCGGGCAAACGGCCTCATCCTGTCCGGCATCAAACCTCGGCTGATCGAGCCTCTGGAGCGCTCGGCTGGCTGCTGGCTCGACGAGCTCCCAGCCATCCTCTGGAGTCTGTGCACGACTCCAAACAAGTCAACCGGCTTCACGCCTTTCTTCCTCGTCTACGGTGCCGAAGCCGTCATCCCAACGGACATAGAGTTCGACTCCCCACGAGTCATCATGTACACCAAGGAGGAAGCAGAAGAAGCACGACAAGACGGTGTCGATCTGCTGGAAGAGGGCCGGCTGTTGGCACTCAGCCGGTCCAGCATCTACCAGCAGAGCCTGCGCCGATACCACAACAGGAAGGTCAGGCCAAGATCTTTCCAAGAAGGCGACATTGTGCTCCGGCTGATCCAGCGAATAGCCGGCCAGCACAAGCTGTCGGCGCCTTGGGAAGACCCTTTCATCATCATCAAAGTACTGGGCAACGACTCCTACTACCTGATTGACGCTCAGAAGCCCCGAGCACGCAAGAGGGACGACTCCGGCAAGGAGACAGAGCGGCCATGGAATGCAAATATCCTCCGAAGATTTTACAGTTGATGCAGTATGTACCATGCTACCTTTTGTATTGAAATACCAAGACTTCGGGCCCCCCGAGACGAGCTCGGGGACTGCCCTCTTTTGTTTGTATGATAAAAATTATGCCTACAAGTATGTTACTCTCTTTTTTATGCCGTTTGGCACCGGGCTCGACAAGTCGGCCCGGGGATTTGCCGCCTTGCACTATGAAATGCTTCCTGCAGTCGGACAAGTAGTGTGTAAACGCCTAAACCGTCTCCTGTCAGAAGCCGCAGCTCACAGAGCGACTGTACGGTGGGCAGAAGTAAGGTAGAATGGGCATTCACATGAAAAATGGCTAAGGACTCAAAGCATAAAACATAGCTCAAGACGGCTTCCAGCCTTTTTTCACAAACCGACTCTCGAACAGTCGGATTGCCGCCTTCTATTCAACTTTCTCAAAAACTCTTAAAAACGGCTAAGTACTTGCCTTCCCAAAGTAGGCAAGCATTTGATCCAGCGGCAGTCCACAGAGCGGCTGTCCGATTGGCAAGGCAGGCAACTAAGAGAAATCGGCAAAGGGAAAAAGCCAAAAAGAGTAATGAGCAAGAAAAGATAGAACTCAGATAAATATATTTACATAACGTAGGCCCTTGGCCGAATCTTCGAGCAGAAGTTCAAAATACACCCCGCGGGTGGAATTGTGCGAATTAACAAGTTCTTCAAAGACTACTAAAGCAGATAAAATAAAGATAAAGCGGCAGCTTAGGAAGCAGGAGACGGATTCGGAGGGTCGGAGGAGGCGGCAGCGTCAGGCGTCGGGCGGCCGGTTGGGTAGTCTCGGCTTGATCGCCTCCGGCGGCAGTCGACTCGGTCGCACGCGGCTCGTTGTTGGAGGCGCGGTCGAGCTGAGGCTGGCCGTCTGCCCTGTCTTCTGGTGCCTCCGTCTCGCCTCCGTCCTCTGCCTCGCCTTCCTCCTCGACGCTGGAGCCAATCACCTCCGCCGAGTCCTCGCCGTAGTCTGGGTTCATCCCAAACCACTCCGACGGTACCTCCTTGCCGTCTTCAGACCACTCGGGGACGAAGATGCTGGTGTTGGTGTACTCGGTGATCGCCGCAGCACGCTTGACAAGGGCATCTTCCGCAGCTGCCAGCTCTGGCTGGGCCTCCGACCAAAGTGTGGCCAGCCGCTCTAGATCCAGCCCCGGATACCACGCCTTGACGAACTCCAAGGCCCAGCGTGCTCCAGATCGGGCCGAAGAACCCTTCCAGGCCTCAAGACGACCAGTCGTGACCTCTAGCCAGTCGGCTGTCAGGCTGGGGGTGCGCGGAGCCTGCATGTCCGGCCACAGGGCGGCAATCGCCTGGGCACCGACACGCTGAAGCCGGCGCAGCATCCGGTGAGTCGGCCGAAGGCGAGCCTCGATTCTCTGGATGTGCTTGTCAAGGGTTCGGGGGGCGTCAGCGGCGATCTCTGCACCCTCCACCCTCCGACCTTCACGGTCAGCCTCGATGGCTTGGATGGCGGCCTGCGAGTGCCCAGGAAAGAAGTCTGCCAAGATGAAAGAAACGAAGAAGCAAGTCAAAAACCAGGAGTCGGCATGACTTATAATCGACAGCTCGAAGAAATAAAGTAAAGAAACTCACCATCAACGATGTCTTCAATCTCATGGAAGCCGGAGGCCAGCATCGCCTCCTTGTCAAACCAGGAGGAGTGCTCGCTCGCGAACTCGGCCAGGAGGGCGGTTTCCGTCTCTTCCGCCTCCCTCTGCGTCTTCACAAGTAGCTCCTTCTGCTGTGCTAGTTGAGTGGCCAGCAGATCACACTCTGTGGCGAGCTTGCTGCACTCCTCCCCTTTGGCGCGCAGCGCGAAGTTGGCTTCGCTCAGCTGTTGTTGAAGAGCAGCGTTGGCTCCTGAAAAGAAGGAAGAAAGAAGGCGTTAAGTCATCAATAAAGAAGATCGCCGGAGAGATCCGGCCTGACTGCTTAGCAGTCGGCCCGAATCTCGGGGACTACAGCCCGCGGGTGCGCCAGTGCGCCCCCGCAAAGAAGAAAAAGGACTTACTCCGGCTCTCCGACAAATCGGCGGTCCGCTTGCCCAGCTCTTCAACGTTACGGTTGAAGGCAGTGACGCAGAGGTTGTGGTAATCCTGCGTCAAGCGTTTCAAACAAAAAGTTAATAGCCAGAGTTCATCAATTGGAGTTCTGGGCCGCCTGCTTAGCAGCCAGCCCGAAACTAGGGGACTACACCCAGTGGGTGCGCTGGCGCGCCCCCACAGAGAGGAACAAGGAAACGATGACCAAAGGAAAAAACATACCCGGACGGCTGCCCGCGACGCCAGGTACTCCTTGGTGCAATTCTGGAGAGCGTCGCCTCAGCACGAAGCTTTGCCTGGACGTCCAGAAGCACCTGGTTCAGCGGCCCTGTGCCGCCTCCTCGCACCCACCCAATGGGCGCGGCGCTCGTCGCTTCGGTGTCCGGGATCGCCGAGCTGGCTGTGCCGGCCTCCAGGGGGCGGGGTGCCAAAGTCGCCTTGTCCAGACGGCGGCGCATCGGCGAGCCGACTTGGAGGAGTAACCTCGCCATGGCCTCATCTTCGGTCGGCGGCACCGGAGGGTCCGCTGGCTGCTTGCCTTGCGCTCTCTCAGACGGCGGCGGAGGCGGCGGCGGAACGATCACGTCCGGCGTAGAGGGGTCGCCGCCTTCCCTCTCCACGACGGGGTTCTCGCCGCCGGCTTCCCCAGTCTGCCCCGTGAACTCCGGAGGCGGCGGTGTAGAGTTCAACGGGGTGACGAACACCGCCGATTGGCGGCGTGCGGCCTCCTCAGCCTGCCGCTTCGTCGCGGCGGCGGCTTAGGCCTCCGCCAGTTTTTTCTTGGCGGAGGCCTCCACCCTATCAGCTTCCGCCTTCTCCAGGCGAATGGCCTCTTCTTTGTTGCGCTTCTCCTGCGCATTCCGCTTTGTCACCTCCCGGAGGTCAGCAGCGGGGTCAATCCGCCGAGTGGTGGCGGACGTCTCCGCTGACCCCATGACGGAGGCGGCGTTGACCCTCTCAAGAGTAAGGGGAGCCCTGAAGCAAGGGAAGCAAGCAAAAGACTCACGCAAAGCCACAAAGAAAGAATAAATCATTGAGACAGAATACTCACGCGGAGACCAATGGCGGCTTCTTCACTTCCTTACGGAAGCAGATGGCCTTCCCAGCCGCCTCGTCCTGCCGGGTCGCCGCAGCCGAACCCTTGGGTTTCTTCGGCCGACCGCCGAACAAGGTCGGCACGGCCCTGCGTTTCTTCCTGCCTCCTGGAGCACCGGGCGCGGCAGAAGAGCCCGCGCCAGGCTGGCTGGCTCCTAGCCGATGGCGGGGGGCGACTTCTCCCTCGGCGTCGTCGTCAGACCAGTCGGCGGAAGTGGCCGAAGGCCTAAAGTCGCCTGCTGCCCCTCCTCCTCCCTCGGCGTCGTCCTCTAGAGCCGCCGCCCCCAGATCAGGGTCGTCGATGTCGCTCTCCGCCCGGTCGGCGAGGAACTCGCGGGCCTGCCCCAAGGTGCCGGCTGGCGGGTGGAGGAGGGGATTCTGACCAAAGCCGACTGGTCAAAACAAACTCGGCGAGAAAGAAGACGGTCCAAAGAAAGAAAGGAAGGGCAACTCACCACAGGCGGGGGTTGACGCGAGAGTACGGCTCCTTGCCGAACCGCCAATCCTCCAGGAGCTTGCTGTCCGAGAGGTAGTTCACCAAGAAGTCCACCTCCTCGTGAGGCATGTCCTTGGTGCACATCCGACTCGGGTCGCGGTGCCCGCTCATTTGGCATATCATATGGGGGCGGCATTGGAGCGGGAGAACTTGGCGCGCCACAAAGGCGGCCAGCAGGTCCGGACCAGTCAAGCCCTCTGACTGCGTCAGCTTTCGGAGTCGCGCGATGGCGCTGGCTCCCGCAGGCGTCAGCGACTTGGCCCGGTACGACCAGTTGGGCAGTCTCCCAGCCGGCGGGCCGGTTTCGAAAGCCGGCAGGTTGACCCAGTCGCCCCTCATGGAGACGCTCCTGATGTAGAAGTATGATCTCTGCCACATCTTCACCAACTTTATCAGCGAGATGGAGGGGAAGGGGTTGTCGGCCCCGACCTTCGCACGGCGATCAAAGCGCCGCATTGAGCCGGCACGCCTGCAGCCTGGGTGCCGAGCTTGGAGAAGAAGAACTCCCCCCAGAGCTCGAGGGTGGGGAGGACTCTGAGGAAGCCTTCGCACAAGGCCACGAAGGCGGACAACAGCACCACTGTGTTGGGGGTGAGGTGGTGCGGCTGGAGGCCGTAGAACTCCAGGAAGGATCGGAAGAAACTGCTCGCCGGCAGCCCCAACCCGCGCAAGCAGTGCGAGCGGAAGATGACCCGCTCGCCCTCCTGCGGCGCGGGGGAAATCTCCCCCTTCGACGCAAGACGCACCCGCACGTGATCCTCGCCGGGGAGCCGACGAGTCCGGTGGAGGAACTCGATGTGGTCGTCGTGAACTTCGGAGCCGTCCCAGGTGCCGGAGCGCACCGGGGGAGGCGTGGCGGCAGAGGAAGAGCTCATCGCGAGCTGATCGCTGCGGCGTTCGCCGAAGCTTGGGCGCGCGGCAGCGCGAAGAAGATGAAGAAGAAGAAGAAGAAGAAGAAGAAGAAGAAGAAGAAGGAGAGCGAGGAACAGTGAGAAGGAGGAGAGCGAGGAGTGGTGGGAAGGAGGAGCGCGCATGCCCCCCTCTTTCACCTACTAATAGCCTCGTGGGCTGCGAAGCCGAGGGGGCGGCCGTGGGATTTACTACGCCCACGCCCTCATGACCCCCACGTTCCACGACAAAGTTACTACGCGCAGTAACTCCACGGGGATCCCAACCGTCCGCCGGGGCCACAACGGATCTGCTCGGGCGCCGAGGCACGGTAGTGGCAGGCCCCGCCTATGGGCCTGTCTCATCGCACACGTAGGCTGGCAGAATGGCCCAGCCACATGTCATCGCATGACAGGCCCAGAACGGGCGGCGGCCCGGAGGCTTAGCAAGCACGCTACTTGGATCTCGCTGCGATGTTCGAAATATTGTGCGATTCAGAGTTGGGTGAGTCCGACTCCTTCTAGCCGGCCCGGCGAGAGTCAACCAAGAGCCATGTGTTGAGCACCCGGAGAGAGAAACTGCTGAGGCTTCTCGGCCGATCGTCCGCGGCGCCTCACCAGCTTCGGGGACTATTGTCAGAGAAATGGGCCACGGGTAGGCCAACCCGAGGCCCATAATCTTTCAAGACATCGGGGCAGGCTACGCCCCTCAAGACTCCAGAACGAAGAGCCGCCTTCTGAGAAGTCGGCGGCAACACGGCCGACTGCCCACACCCGGCCGAATCCATGGACGGCTTCATGATAAGCCGACTCCTATCTGGCGACCTCCAGAGAAGCCGGCTTTGGGGAGTCGGCCCGCGACTCCAACAAACCCCATGACCTCATCAAGAGGGACGGGGCTGAGGAGTGGCTACAGTGAAGCCCATGTTGGGTTTCGTAGTAATTTCAAAAAATTTCCTACGCACACGCAAGATCATGTGATGCATAGCAACGAGATGGGAGAGTGTTGTCTATGTACCCACGCAGACCGACTGCGGAAGCGTTGACGCAACGTAGAGGAAGTAGTCGTACGTCTTCATGATCCAACCGATCAAGCACCGAAACTACGGCACCTCCGAGTTCGAGCACACGTTCAGCTCGATGACGATCCCCGGACTCCGATCCAGCAAAGTGTCGGGGAAGAGTTCCATCAACACGACGGCGTGGTGACGATCTTGATGCACTACGGCAGCAGGGCTTCGCCTAAACTCTGCTACAGTATTATCGAGGATTATGGTGGCTGGGGGCACCGCACACGGCTAAGGAATAGATCACGTGGATCAACTTGTGTGTTCTAGGGT
This sequence comes from Triticum dicoccoides, assembly GCF_002162155.2. Lineage (NCBI taxonomy): Eukaryota > Viridiplantae > Streptophyta > Magnoliopsida > Poales > Poaceae > Triticum > Triticum dicoccoides. The sequence continues at coordinate 513,281,023 of NC_041380.1, forward strand.
GCCTCTACCTCAGTATATAAAGGACCAAAGGGGGGAGGCTGGTCGGCCACAAGGGGTGCGCCAGGAGAGTCCTACTCCCTCTGGGAGTAGGATTCCCCCCCCCCCCAATCCTAGTTGGAATAGGATTCGCGGAGGGGGAAAAGAGAGAGAGGGGGCCGGCCACCTCTCCTAGTCCTAATAGGACTAGGGGAAGGGGGAGGCGCACAACCCATGTAGGGCTGCCTCTTCTCTTTTCCACTAAGGCCCATCATGGCCCATTTAGCTCCCGGGGGGTTCGGGTAACCTTCCCGGTACTCCAGTAAAATCCCGATTTCACCCGGAACACTTCCGATATCCAAACATAGGCTTCCAATATCTCAATCTTACGTCTCGACCATTTCGAGACTCCTCGTCATGTCCGTGATCACATCCGGGACTCCGAACAACCTTCGGTACATCAAAATGCATAAACTCATAACATAACTGTCATCGTAACCTTAAGCGTGCGGACCCTACGGGTTCGAGAACAATGTAGACATGACCGAGACACGTCTCCGTTCAATAACCAATAGCGGAACCTGGATGCCCATATTGGCTCCTACATATTCTACGAAGATCATCGGTCAGACCGCATAACAACATACGTTGTTCCCTTTGTCATCGTTATGTTACTTGCACGAGATTCGATCGTCGGTATCCAATACCTAGTTCAATCTCGTTACCGACAAGTCTCTTTACTCGTTCCGTAATACATCATCTCACAACTAACATATTAGTTGTAATGCTTGCAAGGCTTATGTGATGTGCATTACCGAGAGGGCCCAGAGATACCTCTCCGACAATCGGAGTGACAAATCCTAATCTCGAAATACGCCAACCCAACATGTACCTTTGGAGACACCTATAGTACTCCTTTATAATCACCCAGTTACGTTGTGACGTTTGGTAGTACCCAAAGTGTTCCTCCGGTAAACGGGAGTTGCATAATCTCATAGTTATAGGAACATGTATAAGTCATGAAGAAAGCAATAGCAACATACTAAACGATCGGGTGCTAAGCTAATGGAATGGGTCATGTCAATCAGATCATTCAACTAATGATGTGACCTCGTTAATCAAATAACTACTCATTGTTCATGGTTAGGAAACATAACCATCTTTGATTAATGAGCTAGTCAAGTAGAGGCATACTAGTGACACTTTGTTTGTCTATGTATTCACACATGTATTATGTTTCCGATTAATACAATTCTAGCATGAATAATAAACATTTATCATGATTATAAGGAAATAAATAATAACTTTATTATTGCCTCTAGGGCATTTTCCTTCAGTCTCCCACTTGCACTAGAGTCAATAATCTAGATTACACTGTAATGATTCTAACACCCATGGAGCCTTGGTGCTGATCATGTTTTGCTCGTGGAAGAGGCTTAGTCAACGGGTCTGCAATATTCAGATCCGTATGTATCTTGCAAATCTCTATGTCTCCCACCTGGACTAGATCCCGGATGGAATTGAAGCGTCTTTTGATGTGCTTGGTTCTCTTGTGAAATCTGGATTCCTTTGCCAAGGCAATTGCACCAGTATTGTCACAAAAGATTTTCATTGGACCCGATGCACTAGGTATGACACCTAGATCGGATATGAACTCCTTCATCCAGACTCCTTCGTTTGCTGCTTCCGAAGCAGCTATGTACTCCGCTTCACATGTAGATCCCGCTACGATGCTTTGTTCAGAACTGCACCAACTGACAGCTCCACCGTTTAATGTAAACACGTATCCGGTTTGCGATTTAGAATCGTCCGGATTAGTGTCAAAGCTTGCATCAACGTAACCTTTTACGACGAGCTCTTTGTCACCTCCATATACGAGAAGCATATCCTTAGTCCTTTTCAGGTATTTCAGGATGTTCTTGACCGCTGTCCAGTGATCCACTCCTGGATTACTTTGGTACCTCCCTGCTAGACTTATAGAAAGGCACACATCAGGTCTGGTACACAGCATTGCATACATGATAGATCCTATCGCTGATGCATAGGGAACATCTTTCATATTCTCTCTATCTTCTGCAGTGGTCGGGCATTGAGTCCTACTCAATTTCACACCTTGTAACACAGGCAAGAATCCTTTCTTTGCTTGATCCATTTTGAACTTCTTCAAAATTTTGTCAAGGTATGTTGTTTGTGAAAGTCCAATTAAGCGTCTTGATCTATCTCTATAGATCTTTATGCCTAATATGTAAGCAGCTTCACCGAGGTCTTTCATTGAAAAACTTTTATTCAAGTATCCCTTTATGCTCCCCAGAAATTCTATATCATTTCCAATTAGTAATATGTCATCCACATATAATATCAGAAATGCTACAGAGCTCCCACTCACTTTCTTGTAAATACAGGCTTCTCCGAAAGTCTGTATAAAACCAAATGCTTTGATCACACTATCAAAGCGTTTATTCCAACTCCGAGAGGCTTGCACCAGTCCATAAATGGATCGCTGCAGCTTGCACACTTTGTTAGCTCCTTTTGGATCGACAAAACCTTCTGGTTGCATCATATACAACTCTTCTTCCAGAAATCCATTCAGGAATGCAGTTTTGACATCCATTTGCCAAATTTCATAATCATAAAATGCGGCAATCGCTAACATGATTCGGACGGACTTAAGCATCGCTACGGGTGAGAAAGTCTCATCGTAGTCAATCCCTTGAACTTGCCGAAAACCTTTCGCGACAAGTCGAGCTTTGTAGACAGTAATATTTCCGTCAGCATCAGTCTTCTTCTTGAAGATCCATTTATTCTCAATTGCTTGCCGATCATCGGGCAAGTCAACCAAAGTCCATACTTTGTTCTCATGCATGGATCCCATCTCAGATTTCATGGCTTCAAGCCATTTTGCGGAATCTGGGCTCACCATCGCTTCTTCATAGTTCGTAGGTTCATCATGATCTAGTAGCATGACTTCCAGAATAGGATTACCGTACCACTCTGGTGCGGATCTCACTCTCGTTGATCTACGAGGTTCAGTAGTATCTTGATCTGAAGTTTCATGATCATTATCATTATCTTCCTCACTAACTGGTGTAGGTGTCACCGAAACAGTTTTCTATGATGTACTACTTTCCAATAAGGGAGCAGGTACAGTTACCTCGTCAAGTTCTACTTTCCTCCCACTCACTTCTTTCGAGAGAAACTCCTTCTCTAGAAAGTTTCCGAATTTAGCAACAAAAGTCTTGCCTTCGGATCTGTGATAGAAGGTGTATCCAATAGTTTCCTTTGGATATCCTATGAAGACACATTTCTCCGATTTGGGTTTGAGCTTATCAGGTTGAAGCTTTTTTCACATAAGCATCGCAGCCCCAAACTTTCAGAAACGACAACTTTGGTTTCTTGCCAAACCATAGTTCATAAGGCGTCGTCTCAACGGATTTTGATGGTGTCCTATTTAACGTGAATGCGTCCGTCTCTAGAGCGTATCCCCAAAACGATAGCGGTAAATCAGTAAGAGACATCATAGATCGCACCATATCTAGTAAAGTACGATTACGACGTTCGGACACACCATTACGCTGAGGTGTTCCGGGTGGCGTGAGTTGCGAAACTATTCCACAATTTTTCAAATGTACACCAAACTCGTAACTCAAATATTCTCCTCCACGATCAGATCGTAGAAACTTTATTTTCTTGTTACGATGATTTTCAACTTCACTCTGAAATTCTTTGAACTTTTCAAATGTTTCAGACTTATGTTTCATTAAATAGATATACCCATATCTGCTTAAATCATCTGTGAAGGTGAGAAAATAACGATATCCGCCACGAGCCTCAATATTCATCGGACCACATACATCTGTATGTATGATCTCCAACAAATCTGTTGCTCTCTCCATAGTACCGGAGAACGGTGTTTTGGTCATCTTGCCCATGAGGCACGGTTCGCAAGTACCAAGTGATTCATAATCAAGTGGTTCCAAAAGTCCATGAGTATGAAGTTTCTTCATGCGCTTTACACCGATATGACCTAAACGGCAGTGCCACAAATAAGTTGCACTCTCATTATCAACTCTGTATCTTTTGGCTTCAACATTATGAATATGTGTGTTACTACTATCGAGGTTCAACAAGAATAGACCACTCTTCAAGGGTGCATGACCATAAAAGATATTACTCATATAAATAGAACAACCATTATTCTCTGATTTAAATGAAAAACCGTCTCGCATTAAACAAGATCCAGATATAATGTTCATGCTCAACGCTGGCACCAAATAACAATTATTTAGGTCTAATATTAATCCCGAAGGTAGATGTAGAGGTAGCGTGCCGACTGCGATCACATCGACTTTGGAACCGTTTCCCACGCGCATCGTCACCTCGTCCTTAACCAATCTTCGCTTAATCCGTAGTCCCTGTTTCGAGTTGCAAATATTAGCAACAGAACCAGTATCAAATACCAGGTGCTACTGCGAGCATTAGTAAGGTACACATCAATAACATGTATATCACATATACCTTTGTTCACCTTGCCATCCTTCTTATCCGCCAAATACTTGGGGCAGTTCCGCTTCCAGTGACCAGTCTGCTTGCAATAGAAGCACTCAGTTTTAGGCTTAGGTCCAGGTTTGGGTTTCTTCTCTTGAGTAGCAACTTGCTTGCCATTCTTTTTGAAGTTCCCCTTCTTCTTCCCTTTGCCCTTTTTCTTGAAACTAGTGGTCTTGTTGACCATCAACACTTGATGCTCCTTCTTGATTTCTACCTCCGCAGTTTTTAGCATCGCGAAGAGCTCGAGAATAGTCTTGTTCATCCCTTGCATATTATAGTTCATCACGAAGCTCTTGTAGCTTGGTGGCAGCGATTGAAGAATTCTGTCAATGACGCAATCATCTGGAAGATTAACTCCCAATTGAATCAAGTGATTATTATACCCAGACATTTTGAGTATATGCTCACTGACAGAACTGTTCTCCTCCATCTTGCAGCTATAGAACTTATTGGAGACTTCATATCTCTCAATCCGGGCATTTGCTTGAAATATTAACTTCAACTCCTGGAACATCTCATATGCTCCATGACGTTCAAAACGTCGTTGAAGTCCCGATTCTAAGCCGTAAATCATGGCACACTGAACTATCGAGTAGTCATCAGCTTTTCTCTGCCAGTCGTTCATAACATCCGGCGTTGCTCCTGCAGCAGGCCTGGCACCCAACGGTGCTTCCAGGACGTAATTCTTCTGTGCAGCAATGAGGATAATCCTCAAGTTACGGACCCAGTCCGTGTAATTGCTACCATCATCTTTCAACTTTGCTTTCTCAAGGAACGCATTAAAATTCAACGGAACAACAGCACGAGCCATCTATCTACAATCAAACATATACAAGCAAGATACTAATCAGGTACTAAGTTTCATGATAAATTTAAGTTCACTTAATCAAATTAATTAAAGAACTCCCACTTAGATAGACATCCCTCTAATCCTCTAAGTGATTACGTGATCCAAATCAACTAAACCATAACCGATCATCACGTGAGATGGAGTAGTTTTCAATGGTGAACATCGTTATGTTGATCATATCTACTATATGATTCACGCTCGACCTTTCGGTCTCCGTGTTCCGAGGCCATATATGTATATGCTTGGCTCGTCAAGTATAACCTGAGTATTCCGCGTGTGCAACTGTTTTGCACCTGTTGTATTTGAACGTAGAACCTATCACACCCGATCATCACGTGGTGTCTCAGCACGAAGAACTTTCGCAACGGTGCATACTCAGGGAGAACACTTCTTGATAATTTACTGAGAGATCATCTTATAATGCTACCGTCAATCAAAGCAAGATAAGATGGATAAAAGGATAAACATCACATGCAATCAATATAAGTGATATGATATGGCCATCATCATCTTGTGCTTGTGATCTCCATCTCCGAAGCACCGTCATGATCACCATCGTCACCGGCGTGACACCTTGATCTCCATCGTAGCATCGTTGTCGTCTCGTCAAGCTTATGCTTCCACGACTATCACTACCGCTTAGTAATAAAGTAAAGCATTACATCGCGATTTCATTGCATACAATAAAGCGACAACCATATGGCTCCTGCCAGTTGCCGATAACTCGGTTACAAAACATGATCATCTCATACATTAAAATTCAGCATCATGTCTTGACCATATCACATCACAACATGCCCTGCAAAAACAAGTTAGACGTCCTCTACTTTGTTGTTGCAAGTTTTACATGGTTGCTACAGGCTTAAGCAAGAACCAATCTCACCTACGCATCAAAACCACAACGATAGTTTGTCAAATAGACTCCGTTTTAACCTTCGCAAGGACCGGGCGTAGCCATACTTGGTTCAACTAAAGTTGGAGAGACAGTCGCCCGCAAGCCACCTGTCTGCAAAGCACGTCAGGGGAACCGGTCTCGCGTAAGCGTACGCGTAAGGTTGGTCTGGGTCGTCTCGTCCAACAATGCCGCCAAACCAAAGTATGACATGCTGGTAGGCAGTATGACTTATATCGCCCACAACTCACTTGTGTTCTACTCGTGCATATAACATCAACATAAATAACCTAGGCTCGGATGCCACTGTTGGGTTTCGTAGTAATTTCAAAAAATTTCCTACGCACACGCAAGATCGTGTGATGCATAGCAACGAGATGGGAGAGTGTTGTCTACGTACCCACGCAGACCGACTGCGGAAGCGTTGACGCAACGTAGAGGAAGTAGTCGTACGTCTTCACGATCCAACCGATCAAGCACCGAAACTATGGCACCTCCGAGTTCGAGCACACGTTCAGCTCGATGACGATCCCCGGACTCCGATCCAGCAAAGTGTCGGGGAAGAGTTCCGTCAGCACGACAGCGTGGGGACGATCTTGATGCACTACGGCAGCAGGGCTTCGCCTAAACTCCGCTACAGTATTATCGAGGATTATGGTGGCTGGGGGCACCGCACACGGCTAAGGAATAGATCACGTGGATCAACTTGTGTGTTCTAGGGTGCCTCTACCTCAGTATATAAAGGACCAAAGGGGGGAGGCTGGCAGGCCACAAGGGGTGCGCCAGGAGAGTCCTACTCCCTCTGGGAGTAGGATTCCCCCCCCCCCCCAATCCTAGTTGGAATAGGATTCGCGGAGGGGGAAAAGAGAGAGAGGGGGCCGGCCACCTCTCCTAGTCCTAATAGGACTAGGGGAAGGGGGAGGCGCACAGCCCATGTAGGGCTGCCTCTTCTCTTTTCCACTAAGGCCCATCATGGCCCATTTAGCTCTCGGGGGGTTCCGGTAACCTTCCCGGTACTCCAGTAAAATCCCGATTTCACCCGGAACACTTCCGATATCCAAACATAGGCTTCCAATATATCAATCTTTACGTCTCGACCATTTCGAGACTCCTCGTCATGTCCGTGATCACATCCGGGACTCCGAACAACCTTCGGTACATCAAAATGCATAAACTCATAACATAACTGTCATCGTAACCTTAAGCGTGCGGACCCTACGGGTTCGAGAACAATGTAGACATGACCGAGACACGTCTCCAGTTAATAACCAATAGCGGAACCTGGATGCCCATATTGGCTCCTACATATTCTACGAAGATCTTTATCGGTCAGACCGCATAACAACATACGTTGTTCCCTTTGTCATCGGTATGTTACTTGCCCGAGATTCGATCGTCGGTATCCAATACCTAGTTCAATCTCGTTACCGGCAAGTCTCTTTACTCGTTCCGTAATACATCATCTCACAACTAACATATTAGTTGTAATGCTTGCAAGGCTTATGTGATGTGCATTACCGAGAGGGCCCAGAGATACCTCTCCGACAATCGGAGTGACAAACCCTAATCTCGAAATACGCCAACCCAACATGTACCTTTGGAGACACCTGTAGTACTCCTTTATAATCACCCAGTTACGTTGTGATGTTTGGTAGTACCCAAAGTGTTCCTCCGGTAAACGGGAGTTGCATAATCTCATAGTTATAGGAACATGTATAAGTCATGAAGAAAGCAATAGCAACATACTAAACGATCGGGTGCTAAGCTAATGGAATGGCTCATGTCAATCATATCATTCAACTAATGATGTGACATCATTAATCAAATAACAACTCATTGTTCATGGTTAGGAAACATAACCATCTTTGATTAACGAGCTAGTCAAGTAGAGGCATACTAGTGACACTTTGTTTGTCTATGTATTCACACATGTATTATGTTTCCGGTTAATACAATTCTAGCATGAATAATAAACATTTATCATGATTATAAGGAAATAAATAATAACTTTATTATTGCCTCTAGGGCATATTTCCTTCAGCCCACTCCCGCCCCTTACCGAGGGCAGGCAGGGCCACAGCACGCCGTACCCCGGAAGACCTCCGTGCGGCGTGGCACTGTTGCCATGCCGGCCCTGACGTCAGCACCACAGGACCAAATCCTGCACCCACGACGACTTGTCTGTACGGCCCAGAGGCAGCGGGCCTCACCAGTCAGTAAGACCCCAGGAGACGGCAAGAGGACCACCAGACGGACCTGTCGGGAGTCGGGCCCGGGGAGTCGGCCGAGCCCTCCCCCAGGGCCCATGCGCCATTAATCAAGATGTGATGGAGAGTGGCAATAGTGATCGCCCGCCAGGCGGCGGGGTTGTTGCCATGACCCCATGATCAAGCCCGCGTCATCAGAAACACGACTACAGTAATCAGCCGCCGGCAAGACCCGCCCGCGGCGGACGCGGCCTGTCGGCTCCATACCAGGCCAGTCGGCGGGGCCCACCTGTCGGCGGGCCCCAGCGGTCGGCGGGGAAGACGGAGGCCAGAGGCGCTGACGGCTGGGCCGCGTCCAGCCGGATTACCATTGTACCCCCGGGGGGTAGGCCTATATAAACCCCCTAGGGCACCCATGCAAAGGGTTGGA
>NC_041380.1:513290465-513348934 GCF_002162155.2 Triticum dicoccoides
AGATGTGATGGAGAGTGGCAATAGTGATCGCCCGCCAGGCGGCGGGGTTGTTGCCATGACCCCATGATCAAGCCCGCGTCATCAGAAACACGACTACAGTAATCAGCCGCCGGCAAGACCCGCCCGCGGCGGACGCGGCCTGTCGGCTCCATACCAGGCCAGTCGGCGGGGAAGACGGAGGCCAGAGGCGCTGACGGCTGGGCCGCGTCCAGCCGGATTACCATTGTACCCCCGGGGGGTAGGCCTATATAAACCCCCTAGGGCACCCATGCAAAGGGTTGGAACCCATTAGCTCTAGGCCAGATCATATAGGAGGGAGAGAGAGCTAGCCTTGCCCTCTCCTACCTCCAGGAAACAGCTCAAGGAGCAACCGTGTAAACACTTTGCCATAGTGATCATGCGGAGACCCCGCAGAGCAGCAGTAGGGGTATTATCTCCTCGGAGAGCCCTGAAGCTGGGTAAGATTCACCGGCGTGCATGTCTTCGCCTCATCCCGTTTCCAGGCACCGGCGACGTTCTACTCGCCCCCACCATGATAAGCCATCCTTTGGCATATGTCGCACCTAACCCCCGACAGAAAGGGTTCTTGCATGTGTTACAAGGTGTGAAGTTGAGTAAGACTCAATGCCCGACCATTGCAGAAGATAGAGAGAAAATGAAAGATGTTCCCTATGCTTCAGCCATAGGCTCTATCATGTATGCAATGCTGTGTACCAGTCCTGATGTGTGCCTTGCTATAAGTTTAGGAGGGAGGTACCAAAGTAATCCAGGAGTGGATCACTGGACAGCGGTCAAGAACATCCTGAAATACCTGAAAAGGACTAAGGATATGTTTCTCATTTATGGAGGTGACAAAGAGCTCATCGTAAATGGTTACATTGATGCAAGCTTTGACACTGATCTGGACGATTCTAAATCACAAACCGGATACGTGTTTACATTGAACGGTGGAGCTGTCAGTTGGTGTAGTTCTAAACAAAGCGTCGTGGCGGGATCTACATGTGAAGCAGAGTACATAGCTGCTTCGGAAGCAGCAAATGAAGGAGTCTGGATGAAGGAGTTTATATCCGATCTAGGTGTCATACCTAGTACATCGAGTCCAATGAAAATCTTTTGTGACAATACTGGTGCAATTGCCTTGGCGAAGGAATCCAAATTTCACAAGAGAACCAAGCACATCAAGAGATGCTTCAATTCCATCCGGGATCTAGTCCAGGTGGGAGACATAGAAATTTGCAAGATACATATGGATCTGAATGTTGCAGACCCGTCGACTAAGCCTCTTCCACGAGAAAAACATGATCATCACCAAGGCTCCATGGGTGTTAGAATCATTACCGTGTAATCTAGATTATTGACTCTAGTGCAAGTGGGAGACTGAAGGAAATATGCCCTAGAGGCAATAATAAAGTTATTATTTATTTCCTTATATCATGATAAATGTTTATTATTCATGCTAGAATTGTATTAACCGGAAACATAATACATGTGTGAATACATAGACAAACAGAGTGTCACTAGTATGCCTCTACTTGACTAGCTCGTTGATCAAAGATGGTTATGTTTCCTAACCATAGACATGAGTTGTCATTTGATTAACGGGATCACATCATTAGGAGAATGATGTGATTGACATGACCCAATCCTTTAGCTTAGCACACGATCGTTTAGTATGTTGCTATTGCTTTCTTCATGACTTATACATGTTCCTATGACTATGAGATTATGCAACTCCCGTTTACCAGAGGAACACTTTGTGTGCTACCAAACGTCACAACGTAACTGGGTGATTATAAAGGTGCTCTACAGGTGTCTCCGAAGGTACTTGTTGGGTTGGCGTATTTCGAGATTAGGATTTGTCACTCCGATTGTCGGAGAGGTATCTATGGGCCCTCTCGGTAATGCACATCACTTAAGCCTTGCAAGCATTGCAACTAATGAGTTAGTTGCGGGATGATGTATTACGGAACGAGTAAAGAGACTTGCCGGTAACGAGATTGAACTAGGTATTGAGATACCGACGATCGAATCTCGGGCAAGTAACATACCGATGACAAAGGGAACAACGTATGTTGTTATGCGGTCTGACCGATAAAGATCTTCATAGAATATGTGGGAGCCAATATGAGCATCCAGATTCCGCTATTGGTTATTGACCAGAGACGTGTCTCGGTCATGTCTACATAGTTCTCGAACCCGTAGGGTCCGCACGCTTAACGTTACGATGACAATTATATTATGAGTTTATATGTTTTGATGTATCGAAGGTTGTTGGGAGTCCCGGATGTGATCACGGACATGACGAGGAGTCTCGAAATGGTCGAGACATGAAGATTGATATATTGGAAGCCTATGTTTGGATATCGAAAGTGTTCCGTGTGAAATCGGGATTTTGCAGGAGTATAGAGAGGTTGTCGGAACCCCCTAGGAACTTAATGAGCCTTAGTGGGCCTAGGTGAAAGAGAGGAGAGGCGGCTAGGGCAGGGCCGCACGCCCCTCCCACCCAGTCCGTATAGGACAAGGAGAGGGGAGCGGCGCCCCCCCTTCCTTCTTCTCCTCCACTCTTTCCCTCCCAAGTCCTAATCCAACTAGGAAGGGGGGGGGAGTCCTACTCCCGGTGGGAGTAGGACTCCTCCTGACGCGCCTCCTCCCTGGCCGGCCGCACCCCCCTTGCTCCTTTATATACGGGGGGCAGGGGGGCACCCCAAAGACACAACAATTGATCTGTTTGATCTTTTAGCCGTGTGCGGTGCCCCCTCCACCATAGTCCACCTTGATAATACTGTAGCGGTGCTTAGTCGAAGCCCTGCATCGGTAGAACATCAACATCGTCACCACGCCGTCGTGCTGACGAAACTCTCCCTCAACACTCGGCTGGACCGGAGTTCGAGGGACGTCATCGGGCTGAACATGTGCTGAACTCGGAGGTGCCGTACATTCGGTACTTGATCGGTTGGATCATGAAGACGTACGACTACATCAACCACGTTGTGCTAACGCTTCCGCTTTCGGTCTACGAGGGTACATGGACAACACTCTCCCCTCTCGTTCCTATGCATCACCATGATCTTACGTGTGCGTAGGAATTTTTTTGAAATTACTACGTTCCCCAACATTGGGCACCATGTCGGCAAGGGAACATAGGAGCGTCGCGCGAGGCCGAGAACCATTCCCGGACGTAGCCCTGCAACAAAACCTTGACGTGCACCACGCACGCCACCGCATGCCTGCCGGAGGCCGGAGCGGGTCGGAGACCGAGGGGGCTCGCCCCACAGTGACAACCTCCCCATCTTCTTGAGCTGCAATCGCCCCGGGCACCGCACAACCGCGGGCCATGACCAACATGCACGGGCGATGCTTCGAGCCCCTGACGCTAGATCCGTGCCCCAAAAGGAGATCCGCGTCAGAGCAACGGTCACGTCTCTCGCATGGCCGCTGTAAGACGCCATGCCAAATCTGCACCGCCCAGTGCCAGAGAGCACCGCCCCGCCTCTTCACGCCATTGTTGTGCTCCTACGCTGCCCCTAGCTGCTACCCCAAGCCGCTACAAGCCGGACACAGCCTCGCTGAGCCCCATGACTCCACGTGACCGAGCCGACCCCTGTGAGGGAGGGGGAGAAGAGCCCCGCCGCCACCGCCGCACGCGCGGTCTTTGCTCGGCGATGCCCTCCGGCATTGGCGAGGGAGGGAAAGACAAGGTGCGGAAAATATCAGGTGATACCATGCCTTAGATGCTCCCGTGATACGAGCTTCTGGTCCGTTGGATCTCAGATCCAATGGCTCCTAGAAAGTTCTGAAAGATTGTCGTACTTGTTCGCAATTTTTAGACTTCAAAAGGCCTTTTTTGCAAAATGTTGAAAGCTTTCCGGAAGCCGTTGGATCTCAGATCCAACGGTTCCTAAGAGCTCCTATCATGGAAGCATCTAAGGCTCCATATCACCTGATACTCTCCCAGGCAAGGTGGGGGCGGTGGCGGTGCCGCCTATGGTTTGGGCCCAGGCCGCTCGCGGGGCGGCACTGGGCCTCTCCCAACAGTACAACCTTTTGTTGTGTTTCAGAACTTGTTTTGTACAACTACCTGTATTTTCTATTAAAAAACCTATCTGCTTTGTAAATACACTAAATGGATTTTTTTGGCAAATGCTAGAAAAAGGGACTCCGCAAACAATTTGATCTAAATTCACAAATCTATCTCATACAACGTGGTTTCACCAAGGACGTGAGATCAATCCACATGAGAAACGGTATATAGTTCGGGCACTGCAGAGAGCAACAGCAGAAGAAAAGGCCACCGGGCTACCTAGAGAGACAAATTAAGCAAGCCGGGAACTAGAGAGTTCGATTCAATTCTTGATGCTTGCTAGGATCAGCTGAGCTGACAGAGCATTTGGCAAATACTCTTATCCATTTCATGGATAAAGACACTAGCTGAACTAGAGAGGCAAAATTATTTACTTACCATGAATAAAGTAGCTGACTGACACTAGCTGCTGATAATAGCATCTCATGGCTAGGAAAATACACAGAGCACCTGGGTGCTCCACCCCCATACGAAAATTAAATTAAAAAAATACCAGGAAATTTTTAAAAAATCTGAAATGTTCGATCTTGGAATCTCAAACTTCGGTGCCCAATCTACTTTCCGTATGGAATTTCGTAGAAAAATACCGGAATCTCAAACTTGGGTGCCCAATCTACTTTCCGTATGGAATCTCATAGAAAAATACCAGAAAATATATCCATGGTGAAGAAAAAATAGTCCAAACTAAAATCCATCCAAACAGTTTTTCCTGCACATATGATTTTTTTGTCTTTTTTGCCACATATATGTTTCTTGGTATTTTTCATGAAATTTCACACAAAAATAGATTGAGCACTCAGGTTTCATATCTCAAAACCCTAGATTTTCTTTTGAAATTTCCTGGGTGCTACAAATCCTCTTCCCTCATGGCTATTCTTACGGTCTTGCCTGCCACAATTCTCAAGATGAATTCTCTTCCTTAGTTCCTTGCTGATGTTAATACAAGGAAACATGAAGCAGTGTTAGAAATAAAAATGTTATCTACTCCCCCTGTAAAGAAATACAAGACTACGGAGCGAGTAGATGATAACTCGCTATTTTATTTGAGTTTTAGAAATAGACATATATTGACTATTGTAGTAGCTTTTCTTCCTGTTTACTCAAGAATTTCCTTTGACTGTTTTTCCAGGATTCTTATAACTAACAGCAGCTACATTAGGGGTCTACTTGAATGGATCAGTATTTACTGCCATCTTATGTATGTTTTCATGCCAATTTAAGGATCTCTGTTTATGGTAAGGGGGCAGTGCTCTGCTTTGGGACTTCCAGCCCATGCATGGACGAAATTGGATAAGAAACTTTGCAAGTATGCAAAAAATGCATGTATGCTACATCCAAAAGTCATGCTTGAATTTTTCAGAATTCAAATCCCTTGGACAAAAAAAACATTAAGCTTGTATAGTTCTACTCAACTCCAATTCTTTATACAGTAGCTGATTAAAACACGATACATCCATCACCTTAACATGCCGCTGATACGTACTTCCTCCGTTCCAAATTACTCGTCGTGGTTTTAGTTCAAATTTGAACTAAAACCACGACGACTAATTTGGAACGGATGGAGTACACAACATCAAAGCCTCAAAGGATAGTAGAGAAATAAAAATTGATAACTTCCGTGGCACTTCTTCCCAACTTTTACAGCTTATTCACACGCTATTACTGCTCAGAAGTCAAAAAAATATTGCTGATACATACACAGCTTTATTCACATGCTAGTAGTGCGAACAAGGTCAGAAAAAAAATTGCTCAGAAGTGCCACTAACTTTACCTTTTTTACGCCACCTTACAGATGTAAGTATACCAAGGAATCATCATTCGAACTTCACATGCTATTATTCATAAAAATGGAATAAGTTATGATAAATGTAAGGCAACAAATTCTAATTGTGCGTAAAGAAATACTTCTATGAACCAAAGATGCATTATTCGCTAAAAAGCAAGTTAATATACATAGAAACTGCTGGTGTTACTAGGCTACTAGCTTACAATACAAGACCAAACAACAAAGAAACAACGGCAACCAACTACGTAAGAGATTAAAACTAGCATTCAAGTGCAACAGGCAGCCCGGATTATAATTAAACCTGGTATGTAGTATCTCCTAGACCCAACTCTCTACACCTCCAGCATCCATCGGACGGCATGTCAAAGGGGTCGCCCATTGACAAACCATGGGTATGCTTGTTGCGTGTGAAATAATCCCTAGTACCACATCTCAGTTCTATTTGAGCATCCGGAGAAGTCCTAAGTTGATATCGTAGCACGCTCTGTAGATCAGCAAACCAATTGTGCTGGCGGTGGTAAGGCAATGTGATTTTCATTTCCTTTAGCCCTTCCGTGTTCCGAAGAAAGAACTCGGCAAAGTTAATGGACGAATGCTTTTCTCCATCATAATTCTTCAACACCACTTTTTTGAGATGAAGCTGAAAGCACTCGATTGGGTGCAGTGGGCATTATTAATAGAGTAAATTCCGGTTTTTACCCCCTATTTTTACATTTTTGACAATAATTACCCCGTTTAGCGAGATTTCATCCGTTTTACCCAATTTAGCAAAAGTGTTGCCACAGTTTACCCAGTTTAATATTTTATAAGCATTCTGACACGCTGGTCCAATTGTGTTACCATGTTTGATATTTTTGGAGTTGATGGTATTCTCCTATTATTTATAAATCAGATCATTCTCCTATTATTTGCAACAGATCATGGAAATACACTACTATCAAAATTTATTAATATAGACTACAGATTGCTCCGGGTTCACATGTTGAAAACAGGTTGAATGATGCTTCCCATTTATAGATAGCACCAGGACCTTATAGTACAGCTGAATAACATCACATGTATAGATAGCTTCACTAGTTCACAACTGCAGAAGCTTCAGAATACACCAAACAGTAGCAGTGGCACATACACCTTGTCAGTCTTCACCTTTCTTAGCTCCTACACCTTGCAAAGCTCTCCATCTAGGATGCTAACATCATCTTGTCCTCCATCACTTCCAGGAGCTGTCACAAACCACAAAAATCATCCTCCATCTATGCGCCTTACAACCACTGAAGGAGATCTAGGTTACTCTAAAATATATTCTGATAAAGGTTTATCAAACTGAAGAAGTAAAAGAATTCCAATATTCAAAATGTTGAAAAACACTTTAAATCAATGTACCTCAATTACAGAAGGGTGATATATATAGACATGATCTTCTAATAAGCATCTTAATTTTGTCCGAATTAAACGCCTAACCAGCCAATGCATGAGTCAGGAAAATTTTAGAATACACAAATTGCTGTAATAGAGATGGTCAAAATCATGTGGAATGGGGTATGACTGAGAGGGCTTGTTTGTTCACCAACCTCGCTGATTTGTTGGACCAGACGTCGCCATAGAACCGCCATCAACTGAGCACAGACTAATAGGGTCCCTGCTATGTCGCCAAATTAGGAAGAAGAACTAAGCACAACCTGATGCGGTCACATACATGATTAGTTTTTTAAGTATATCAAATTCAGAGGACTACGCCGACGTCAGCGAACTTGACGGGACCATCGGATTCCACGAGGTCATTTCTTGCCATGATGTTGTGGCCATACAGCCCGGCCCGAGGAGGTATGAAAGCGCATGGCCAGGACCTCAGCACCCGCCACCGTCGCCGTCATCGTCGCCACTGCTTGACAATCCTGAGCAACGATTGGGGGCGAGCAACGCAAGCGAGAACCGAGTAGAGGCGAGCATGGCGCTCGCCGCTCGGCCGACTCGCACGTTGTGCGTTGGACGCGATGCGAGTGATCACCATCAGGCTGTCCTGGTCGGTAGAAGCTACGAGGACTGGTTCGGCAGGGAGAAAAATAGGCAATAAAAAACCATTGATGTGGCATGCCAGCTGGACCAGACAATTGAAACTTGTCGGTCAGAACACAAAATCTCGCTAAACAGGGTAAATTCTGGCAGAACTTTTGCTAAATGGGGTAAAACGGACAAGATCTCGCTAAATAGGGTAATTAGTGTCAAAAATGTCAGAATAGAGGGTAAAAACCAGAATTTACTCTTATTAATAACATCCATTGGGCGTGGCAGTGACTGAAACTGAACAAACAATCCAAATAGTTGGCTAGATTACACGTCAATGAAATGCTTATTTTCACATTTAAGGCAAGCAACAATGTTTTATACTCACAATGACATATAACTTCTCCAAGCAGGGGAAGCACTTGAGGAAGTTGAGCACTGCATCCAGATTAGGGCCAGCAGAGCTGAGAACCAAAACCCTCATGCTGTGCATTTTGGTTGTCAAACTGGCTGCAATCATTTTCTACTGTCCTTCCATTCCAAAATAGATGACCAACTTTATACTAACTTTAATACAAAATTGAGTCATCTATTTTGGAACGGAAGGAGTAGTACATAACAAAGTGCAAATAAGAATAACAGTCTACAGATAAGAACCTTAAATGGATGCAATTGACCAAGGTTGCTGCTACCTGAAAAATTGTGCTTCCAAGGTGGAGCTCAGATATGTCCTCGGACAGCATACCCAAGATCTACAGTTTAGGCTGCGCTTGGAAGCAGTGTAATCAAATACAGACGTATATATTTTACACGCGTAACTTACCGGTCACTAGCAGATTTCCAGTCGGAAACAAAACGATGGACATAGGTCTGTATTTTTTTACAGAGGTATCTGAGACTAAAACGGTAATCCAAACAAGGCCTTAGGTGCGCAAATTATCCGTATGGCCGCTGGGCCACCCTTTGGATCGAGTGCCAGCAACCTCTCAAGGCACGGGGCGTCCTCGATGACCAACTCTTGCAGAAAGACACCTCCATACCTCGAGTCAACGCTGAAGCCCAAACTCTTCAGGGTTTGGGAGCTGATGCAGAGGCGAGCAATGCCCAAATTTTCCTTGAGCTCGAGGCTTTCCATGGCAGGGCAGCCGGAGAGCATGCTCTGGAGAGCGTCCTCCGAGACGGTGACCCTCTCCAGGGTCAGCTGCTCCACGCACGGAAACCTCAGCGACGGCTGCCCAGTCAAGTCCGGGAGGTGAATGCCGTGGAATTTGGCGACGCGGAGCGTCGGCGAGAAGCGGTACGCCGACGGCGGCAGCGGATACAGCTTCTTCCTGTCTGCGAACCAGAGCTTGGGGTTGAGCTGGAGCTCCTGTAGGCCGTCCAGGGCCTGGGAGCTAAGCCAGCCTTCGATCTTGTCGTAGCAGTCGTCGATGCGGAAGCAGAGCAAGAAGCGGCGCGTGGGGCCGCGATGCTCGGAGAGGATCTTTGGGATCAGGTCAATGAGCTTGTGGGTCTTGTTGATGAGTTCAGAGTCCACCACGAGGTTCAGAGGAGCGGAGCGCCAGAGCGGACGCCACCGGCGGGAGATGGCCTGCGTGCGGGCGCCTTCCTTGGTGGCGAGAAGAGAGACGATGCTGCCGAGGACGGCGTCCGGGAGGCGGCTGATGTGATCGACGTCGACGCTCCCCGCATCGGCATCATCGCGGTTGTCACTGACTGGTGGTCTTGGTCGTCGTGAAGATGGAACTTGCGCTTCTTGGAAGCTTGTAGCGCAGCCGACGCGGCGGCGGCGGCCCCTGTAGTCGCTGCCATGGCCGCTGCCTCCTTCGCATTTGACGCCGCGGCCGAAGCCGAAGCCGAAGCCGAAGCCGTCGCCGCCGCCTCCTTCGCAGCAGCAGATGCCGCCAACGCCGCCTCCTTGGCGGTCTCCGCAGCAGCTGAGGCCGCCACCGATGCCACTGCAGACGCGGCCGGCGCCTCCTCCATGGGTGGAAATATTCTGGCTTGTTCGGTGTGGTAGGGGAATCTGGGAACCGCCGAGGGTTTACTCTTCGGGAAACTATATCCGTTTCAAGTTTCAACGGACTGATCCGAAGCAAAGACAGGCGTCCATCTGACACGTGCTCCGCCACGTAGCAACGACTCGCACTCGCACACCTTCTCCCTTATCCTGAAATGTACAGTAGCTCAGACAACACCTGTCTACAATCCCACCTTGCTAGTGCTAGCGAGGGAGGGCATACATTTTCTTCGTGGATGCGTTCGGCCGTCTCCGTGGAGGGCCCCGGTCACCACCTATAATTTTGGAGCGCGGTCGGTGCAACAATACCTTAAACTTCATACATCTATATCTATATCTATATCTATATCTATCTATATCTATACCTACTATTAAAAATATGTATTCTTGGTTTAGTTTAGTCTTTTTTGTTTGGTTTGAATGCACACTAAGCGATATGGGCCATGCACTTGTACTTTTATGGGCTTTTATAGAGACTGTGAATATTAAATAGGTCAAAATAATCAATATTGTCTGGATGTTTTATGTAACAACCGATGACCTATACACCATTCACATTTACTAATCTCAACTCGTTTTAAATATATGAGTGGCAGCCCTCGTGTTTAGGGCGAGCTAATTAAAGGAAGGACTTGAGGTAAAAAATATAACATAATTTAAAAAAGATTTGTAGGCTTTAATGTGTTGGGCTACTAAATTAGAAAATGAATAATTTGATTCTCGACTAAAACGGATGAGGACGTCATGGTAACTAAAGGAAGAATTTTACTTAAATGGAATCAATGGAATATTATGTCCGGCAAAGAAAATATAACACGGCTAAATTGCATCGTATTTTTTTATGTTCATTTTATAGAAGGATGCTATGAGACATTATGCTTGAACAAAACATCATTTTTTCCCGTTGCAACGCACGGTAAAAATTACGTACTTCTGCCTGGACAAAACTAGCCTACTACTATTTGTCGTCGAAGATGTAGACAACCTCCATGCAGGCAATGCCGGACAGACCGGAACTTCTGATCGTTAGTGCCCGCGGGCAGCTCTGGCTCTTTGTCGGACTCCACGTCCGCAAAGAGTTCGTCGTGCTCCGCCCGTACCTCGTGGAGGAAGCGGCGATTTGCCTCCACCTGCGCCTGCGAGTCGATGGAGTTGAGGATGGCTTGTTGCTCCGCCGTCTTCTTCTCTCGGGTGACCTTAAACTCGGTCAGCGCGTCGACCACGCCGAAGCCGACAACTAGAGGCACCATATCTGCCTAGCCTTCCTTCTCTTCCTTCTCCAACTCTGCATCCTCCATGTCCGCGTCAGCGCCTGCTGCTCAGCCTCCTCCATGTCCGCATCAACGCCTGCTGCTCAGCCTCCTCCATGTACTCCTCCTCCTGCTCCTGCTCTGAAGAGTTCAAAGGCAGGTCGACTGCAATACGAGCACGCGTCGGGCCTGGATCTCCACTAGAAGTTCCAACCAACGCTACGGTGAGCATGTCGTACGTCGTGGTCCGTTGGCTGACCATGGTTACGGTAGACGACAATCTCTGAGCGGAATGGGCAGTGGCGACGGTAAGATAAGGTGAAAATGGGACTATCTAGGGTTGGGGTGCCGCCGTACAACTTAAATAGCCGGATTTGGCCTCTCAATCCGACATGGTAAACGCTTCCGGGTGCGATCGGCCTTTGTCATATTTACCCTAAATATGAGCTGGATATGGGTGTCAGTAGCCTAGTCGTATATAACTGGTTTGAGAAACCTGACTGAATCACGATTTTGTGGCCAATCACTAACCGACCGGAGGGACGCTTGAGGAGCCCGGAATAGATGCTCTTACCTGCCCGCACAATCAAGTCCCATCCTCTCTTATGCTATCCTTCTTGGTTTCAAAAATAAAAGAAATCTTAATTACCATCAATGTATACACTCTTTCTACCTGAGTGTTAAGGCATCTCGAACGCTGACTCGTAAACCAGATACCGCATTCCTTCACGGACATGAGAGACCAGTCCAAGCACACGGATGCAGGAGCCGACCATCCAAAGATATCCACATACATATACACTCCCTTCGGTCCTTTCTACTTCGCATATAAGAATTGTGTCAAGTCAAACTTTGTGAAATTTGACCAAATTTTTATTTAAAAATATCAACATCTTGTTGGGGAACGTAGTAATTTCAAAAAAAAAAATCCTACGCACACGCAAGATTATGGTGATGCATAGCAACGAGAGGGGAGAGTGTTCTCCACGTACCCTCGTAGACCGAAAGCGGAAGCGTTAGCACAACGCGGTTGATGTAGTCGTACGTCTTCACGATCCGACCGATCCAAGTACCGAACGCACGGCACTTCCGAGTTCAGCACACGTTCAGCTCGATGACGTCCCGCGAACTCCGATCCAGCAGAGCTTCACGGGAGAGTTCCGTCAGCACGACGGTGTGGTGACCGTGATGATGTTGCTACCGACGCAGGGCTTCGCCTAAGCACCACTACGATATGACCGAGGTGGAATATGGTGGAAGGAGGGCACCGCACACGGTTGGGAGAGATCAATTGATCAACTTGTGTGTCTAGAGGTGCCCCCCTGCCCCTGTATATAAAGGAGCAAGGGGGGAGGCCGGCCGGCCCTCTATGGGCACGCCAGGAGGAGGAGTCCTCCTCCTAGTAGGAGCATGACTCCCCTTTCCTACTCCTACTAGGAGGAGGAAAGGAAGGAGGAGAAGGAGAAAGAAGGAGAAGGAGGAGAAGGAGGAAAGGGGGGCCGGCCCCTAGTCCAATTCGGTTTGGACTAGGGGGGCCGCGCGCCCTACCTCCTCTCTTCCACCACTTGGCCCATGAGGCCCATTACTTCTTCCTCGTATTCCCGTAACTCCCCAGTACCCCCGAAAATACCCGAATCACTCGGAACCTTTCCGATGTCCGAATATAGTCGTCCAATATATCGATCTTTACGTCTCGACCATTTCGAGACTCCTCGTCATGTCCCCGATCTCATCCGGGACTCCGAACTACCTTCGGTACATCAAATTACATAAACTCATAATACAATCGTCACCGAAACTTTAAGCGTGCGGACCCTACGGGTTCGAGAACTATGTAGACATGACCGAGACATGTCTCTGGTCAATAACCAATAGAGGAACCTGTATGCTCATATTGGCTCTCACATATTCTATGAAGATCTTTATCGGTCAGACCGCATAACAACATACGTTGTTCCCTTTGTCATCGGTATGTTACTTGCCCAAGATTCGATCATCGGTATCTCAATACCTAGTTCAATCTCGTTACCGGCAAGTCTCTTTACTCGTTCCGTAATACATCATCCCGCAACTAACTTATTAGTTGCAATGCTTGCAAGGCTTAAGTGATGTGCATTACCGAGAGGGCCCAGAGATACCTCTCCGACAATTGGAGTGACAAATCCTAATCTCGAAATACGCCAACCCAACAAGTACCTTCGGAGACACCTGTAGAGCACCTTTATAATCACCCAGTTACGTTGTGATGTTTGGTAGCACACAAAGTGTTCCTCCGGTAAACGGGAGTTGCATAATCTCATAGTTATAGGAACATGTATAAGTTATGAAGAAAGCAATAGCAACAAACTAAATGATCAAGTGCTAAGCTAATGGAATGGGTCAAGTCAATCACATCATTCTCCTAATGATGTGATCCCGTTTAATCAAATGACAACTCATGTCTATGGCTAGGGAACATAACCATCTTTGATTAACGAGCTAGTCAAGTAGAGGCATACTAGTGACACTCTGTTTGCCTATGTATTCACACATGTATTATGTTTCCGGTTAATACAATTCTAGCATGAATAATAAACATTTATCATGATATAAGGAAATAAATAATAACTTTATTATTGCCTCTAGGGCATATTTCCTTCACATCTACAATACCAAATATATATAATATGAACTATATTCAACAATGAATCTAATGATATTAATCTCGTATTGTGAACATTGATAATTTTTCCTATAGGATTGGTCAAATTAAAGATACTTTGACTTTAGAAAAAAATTATATGCAAACTAAAAAGGACTGGAGGGAGTATTTCAACAAATTTAATAAACCGGTGAATTACATGCAAACCGGATGATTTTCATACAAACCAGATGAAAACATTTACATTTCGGGCATGTTTTAACTAAACTATACCGGACTAGGGTTAAACTAGTCTAATGCCGGTCGGAGCGGATTTCCACTCCCACAATATGTCTTCCCTTTATCTGGCAGCCCGCTCATCGGACTATTGTGAGTCTCGAGTGATATGCTTCAACGGTAGGGGAAGATTAGCCTCCCCTCTGTAACACCCACGATGCGGCTATATCTCCCACGTGTCGGAGCACGACTTAGAGGCATAACCGCATAGTAGGCATGTCGCAAGAGGGGTAATCTTTACACATCCCATGTACTGAATAAGAAAGGGATAAAGAGCTGGCTTACAATCGCCACTTCACATAATACATAAATATAGCATTACATCATCCAGAATACAATCAAGGTCTGACTACAGAACCAAAATAAAGAAAGACCACCCCAAATGCTAGATCTCCGATCGTCCCGACTGGGCTCCACTACTGATCAAAAGAAAACAAAACAAAACAACGGCCAAGGTCTTCATCGAGCTCCACCTTGAGCTCGGTTGCGTCACCTGCACTGGTATCATCGGCACCTACAACTGGTTTTGGAAGTAATCTGTGAGTCACGGGGACTCAGCAATCTCACACCCGCGAGATCAAGACTATTTAAGCTTATGGGTAGGAAAAGGTAGTAAGGTGGATCTGCAGCAAGCACTAGTATATATGGTGGATAACTTACGCAAAAGAGAGCGAGAAGAGAAGCAAAGCACGGGCGTGAACTAGAAGTGATCAAGAAGTGTTCCTGAAACTACTTACGCTCAAGCATAACATGAAACCGTGTTGTCTTCCGGGACTCCGCCGGAAAGAGACCATCACGGCTACACACGCGGTTGATGCATTTTAATTAAGTTAAGTGTCAAGTTCTCTACAACTGGACATTAACAAATTCCCATCTGCCCATAACCGCGGGCACGGCTTTCGAAAGTTCAAAACCCTGTAGGGGTGTCCCAACTTAGCCCATCACAAGATCTCACGGTCAACGAAGGATATTCCTTCTCCCAGGACGACCCGATCAGACTCGGAATCCCGATTACAAGATATTTCGACAATGGTAAAACAAGACCAGCAAAGCCGCCCGATGTGCCGACAAATCCCAATAGGAGCTGTACATATCTCGTTCTCAGGGCACACCGGATGAACACTACGTACAACTAAAACCAACCCTCAAGTTTCCCCGAGGTGGCACTGCAAGTGGCTCTGTTTTGGACCAACACTCAGAGGAGCACTGGCCCGAGGGTTTAAAATAAAGATGGCCCTTGAGTCTGCAGAACCCAAGGGAAAAGGCTTAGGTGGCAAATGGTAAAACCAAGGTTGGGCCTTGCTGGAGGAGTTTTATTCAAGGCGAACTGTCAAGGGGTTCCCATTATAACCCAACCGCGTAAGGAACGCAAAATCAAGGAACATAACACCGGTATGACGGAAACTAGGGCGGCAAGAGTGGAACAAAACACCAGGCATAAGGCTGAGCCTTCCACCCTTTACCAAGTATATAGATGCATTAAGTAAATAAGAATATTGTGATATCCCAAACATATCCATGTTCCAACATGGAACAAACTTCATCTTCACCTGCAACTATCAACGCTATAAGAGGGGCTGAGCAAAGCGGTAACATAGCCAAACAACGGTTTGCTAGGACAAGGTGGGTTAGAGGCTTGACATGGCAATATAGGAGGAATGATAAAGCAAGTGGTAGGTATCGTGGCATAGCAATAGAGCGAGCAACTAGCAAGCAAAGATAGAAGTGATTTCGAGGGTATGGTCATCTTGCCTGCAAAGTTCTCCGAGTTGACGTAAGCTTGATCCTCGTAAGCGTACTCAACGGGTACCTCGAACACGAACTCGTCTCCCGGCTCTACCCAAAGTAAGAACACAAGAAAAGGACTAACAATCAATCACGATGCAATGCGCAAGCAACATGATGCAAAACATGGCATGATATGCGGAATGTGATATCAATGCATATGCGTGCTTCGGAAGGGAAAGATTGAACCAGGCCTTAACTTGGCAAACCAAGTGTGCCGCTGGAAAGATGAGTTGATTTCGGTCGATATCGATATAAAGATCACCGGAATCGGATGCACGGTTTGCAAATGGCAAGCAAAACAAGAATGACACAATTCTGCGATTAACAGCACGATGCCATCTAGAATGCAACAAGAAACTAAGCTACTGCACTCCAACATAGCAACAAAGCACATGACAGTGATCTACTCAAGATGCTTGACAAAAGATGAACACTGAGCTACGGATAAATCACACAAGAGCGGGTTCAAACAAGCATGGCAAAAGGGCAAAAGATATCAGCATCACAGACTTAGTGAAAATACTAACATGTCAGGAATTAACATCAGGAAGCAATGTTTATAGCAAGATAACAACATGCTACAGGAAAAGAACATAGCAAACAAAGGCATGGCATGAATCTACTCAAAGCATATAACAAAAGTCCCTTACTGACCATAAGCCAAAAAGGATCAGAATATATATGGCACCCATGTAAACATAGCAAGTTTCGTTAACAGATTCAGACTTAGCAGAAAACAGGGCATGACATAATCAGAATTATGAAGGCATGTTTGCGAGCTCGATTCACTCAACACAAGGCATTACATGACAGACTAAGCATACTAACAGCAAGAAGACATGATCAAGAAGCTAACCATGACAAGAATAATCTCATAGCATGCATGGATCAACTATAACAACCTTGGCAAAATTGATTAACACATAAACAATCTGTCAGGAACATTTTATAGCAAAAGTAGAGCAAGATTGAGTCATGCTAGGACACTCCATAATTGCAAACAAGGGCATGGATGGATATAGCATAACCATATGCCCAAATCATCCTTACTGAACATACTCAAAAGAAGCATGTATCTCTCTTAAACAACATGAATACATGGCATAAAAATAACAGCAGAGTAAAGACTTAGTGAAATTCTAAGTCTCTGAAAATAGCAATATCACGAGAGCTACTTTGCATTCTTGTGCTAGTCACCATATTGATCATACAAATACATGGCATATACCCTTGTAAAGATGGCATGGCATAGACCAAAACACATGTAGAGCTCATGCTCATATGCAGCACACAATAATCATGGCAAAAATGACAAATGCTCATAAACTGATAAGAATCAGCAGCTAACATTTTATAGCACTCTTGCATCAACAATTAGGGCATCAAGATGGACTCAAACAAGCATGGCACAATGGAACAAAATGAAGAGTACCTCATGATGAACATTTTGATATATTGCAAGCACAAAACGGAGCATTACACGAGAATTTATGTCATGATGAACAGGGCTAGAAAATGTTACAGGGAAAGGACTTGGACGAAAAATTAGACCTCCGAAAAGTCAACGCGGGATGAGACGGAGTGGGACGGAGGGATCCGGACGTGGGCGCGACGTTTGGATGGATGAGCCGGTGGATCTCGTCCCGATCCACCGGATCCGACTGGCGACGAGTCCACGAGCGGCGCGGCGGCCGGAGGCGATGACGGCGGAGGCCGGCGACGAGGAGGCGGAGGGAGGCGGTGGCGGAGCGGGGTCGCGGGCGGCGCGGCGAGGTTCGTCCGGCGGGTCCGAGAAGGCGCGGGCGGCGGTTGACGGTGGCGGGGTCCGGCCGGCAAGCGCGGGGAGGCGCGAGCGGCGGTCGGCGGTTGGCAGCGACGGCGCACGGCGGACGTGAGCGACGCTCGGTACGGGAGCCCGCGGGAGGCGACGGCGCGGCGAACCGGGCTGGGGGGCGGATCTGGGCCTCATGGGCCCGCGAGGGCGCGGAGGAGAGAGAAGGCTGGCGGTGGTGATGTGGCAGCATTCGATTGGATGAGGGGGCGGAGGCGGACATGTCCGGCGCGCGGAGAAGGAAGATCTAGGGTTTCATCCGCGAATTTTCGGGGGGAGGTGCAAATATATAGGTAGAGGGAGTTACGAGAGTCCAAATGAGGTGCGGTTTTCGGCCACGCGATCGTGATTGAATGACCAAGAGGACGGAGGGGGTTTGGATGGGTTATTGGGCCATCTTGGAGGGGTGTTGGGCTGCAACATACACGGGGCCTTTACGGTTCCCCGGTTAACCGTTGGAGTATCAAATGGACTCCAAATGGCACGAAACTTGACAGGCGGTCTACTGGTGGTGTACCAAGGCCGCTTGGCAAATCTCGGTCCATTCCAAAAAAGTTTAACACCCGCACACGAAAAGAGACAAAAGGGGACGCCGGAGGACGTAGGAGTGTCGGATTACAAAACGGACAACGAGGAAAATGCTCGGATGCATGAGACGAACACGTATGCAAATGTGATGCACATGATGGCATGATATGAAATGAATGACATGCAAAAAAATGACAAGGCAACAACAACGAATTACTGGAAGACACCTGGCGCAACGGTCTCAGGGCGTTACAGCCTCTACGAAGCACGGATCGGTGTTGGCTTTTGGGCGGGGGAAGGCGGTTACCGTGGTCTAAAGGAAATATGCCCTAGAGGCAATAATAAAGTTATTATTTATTTCCTTATTTAATGATAAATGTTTATTATTCATGCTAAAATTGTATTAACCGGAGACATAATACTTGTGTGAATACATAGACAAACTAAACGTCACTAGTATGCCTCTACTTGACTAGCTCGTTGATCGAAGATGGTTATGTTTCCTAACCATAGACATGTGTTGTCATTTGATTAATGGGATCACATCATTAGGAGAATGATGTGATTGACATGACCCATTCCATTAGCTTAGCACCCAATCGTTTAGTATGTTGCTATGGCTTTCTTCATGACTTATACATGTTCCTATGACTATGAGATTATGCAACTCCCGTTTGCCGGAGGAACACTTTGTGTGCTACCAAACGTCACAACATAACTGGGTGATTATAAAGGAGCTCTACATGTGTCTCCAAAGGTACATGTTGGGTTGGCGTATTTCGAGATTTGGATTTGTCACTCCGATTGTCGGAGAGGTATCTCTGGGCCCTCTCGGTAATGCACATCACTTAAGCCTTGCAAGCATTGCAACTAATGAGTTAGTTGCGAGATGATGTATTACGGAATGAGTAAAGAGGCTTGCCGGTAACGAGATTGAACTAGGTATTGAGATACCGACGATCGAATCTCGGGCAAGTAACATACCGATGACAAAGGGAACAATGTATGTTGTTATGCGGTCTGACCGATAAAGATCTTCGTAGAATATGTGGGAGCCAATATGAGCATCCAGGTTCCGCTATTGGTTATTGACTGGAGACGTGTCTCGGTCATGTCTACATTGTTCTTGAACCCGTAGGGTCCGCACGTTTAAGGTTTATGACAGTTATATTATGAGTTTATGAGTTTTTATGTACCGAAGGAGTTCGAAGTCCCGGATAAGATCGGGGACATGACGAGGAGTCTCTAAATGGTCGAGACGTAAAGATCGATATATTGGATGACTATATTCAGACATCGGAAAGGTTCCAAGTGGTTCGGGTATTTTTCGGAGTACCGAAGAGTTACGGGAATACGGGAGAAAAAGTATATGGGCCTTATTGGGCTTTAGGGGAGAGGGAGAGGCAGGTCGCGCCCCCCCATTGACTAGTCCGAATTGGAGTAGGGGGAGGGGCGGCGCTCCCTCCTTCCTTCTCTTCCCTCTTCCCCTTCCTTGTCTCCTACTCCTACTACTTGGAAGGACTCCTAGTTGTACTAGGAAAGGGGGAATCCTACTCCCGGTGGGAGTAGGACTCCCCTAGGGAGCGCCATAGAGAGGGCCGGCCCTCCCCTCCTCCACTCCTTTATATACGGGGGCAGGAGGCACCCCATAGACACACAAGTTGATCTTCGTGATCGTTCTCTTAGCCATGTGCGGTGTCCCCTTCCACCATAATCCTCGATAATACTGTAGCGATGCTTAGGCGAAGCCCTGCGACGGTAGAACATCAAGATCGTCACCACGCCGTCGTGCTGACGGAACTCTTCCCCGACACTTTGCTGGATTGGAGTCCGGGGATCATCATCGAGCTGAACGTGTGCTAGAATTCGGAGGTGCCGTAGTTTCAGTGCTTGATCGGTCGGGCCGTGAAGACGTACGACTACATCAACCGCGTTGTCATAACGCTTACGCCGTCGGTCTACAAGGGTACGTAGACAACACTCTCCCCTCTTGTTGCTATGCATCACCATGATCTTGCGTGTGCGTAGGAATTTTTTTGAAATTACTACGTTCCCCAACAGTGGCATCCGAGCCTAGGTTTTATGTGTTGATATTATATGCACGAGTAGAACACAAGTGAGTTGTGGGCGATATAAGTCATACTGCTTACCAGCATGTCATACTTTGGTTCGGTGGTATTGTTGGATGAAGCGGCCCGGACCGACATTACGCGTACGCTTACGCGAGACTGGTTCTACCGACGTGCTTTGCACACAGGTGGCTGGCGGGTGTCAGTTTCTCCAACTTTAGTTGAACCGAGTGTGGCTACGTCCGGTCCTTGCGAAGGTTAAAAACAGCACCAACTTGACAAACTATCATTGTGGTTTTTGATGCGTAGGTAAAAACGGTTCTTACTAAGCCCAGTAGCAGCTACATAAAACTTGCAACAACAAAGTAGAGGATGTCTAACTTGTTTTTGCAGGGCATGTTGTGATGTGATATGGTGAAGACATGATGAGATATAAGTTGTTGTATGAGATGATCATGTTTTGTTGAAGTTATCGACAACTGGCAAAATCCTTATGGTTGTCTCTCTATTGCATAAGATGCAAGCGCCCAATAATTGCTTTACTTTATCACTATGCGATAGCAATAGTTGCAAGAGCAATTGTTGGCGAGACAACCACGTGACGACACACTGATATAGATCAAGATGATGGAGATCATGGTGTCATGCCGGTGACGATAGAGATCATGACAGTACTTTGGAGATGGAGATCAAAGGCGCAAGATGATGATGGCCATATCATGTCACATATTTTGATTGCATATGATGTTTATCTTTTATACATCTTACTTTGCTTAGTTTGACAGTAGCATTTTAAGATGATCTCTGACTAATTATCAAGAAGTGTTCTCCCTGAGTATGCACTGTTGCGAAAGTTCTTCGTGCTGAGACACCACGTGATGATCGGGTGTGATAGGATCTACGTTCAAATACAACGGGTGCAAAATAGTTGCACACGCGGAATACTCAGGTTAAACTTGACGAGCCTAGCATATACAGATATGGCCTCGGAACACGGAGACCGAAAGGTCGAACGTGAATCATATAGTAGATATGATCAACATAGTGATGTGCACCATTGAAAACTACTCCATCTCACGTGATGATCGGACATGGCTTAGTTGATTTGGATCACGTGATTACTTAGATGACTAGAGAGATGTCTGTCTAAGTGGGAGTTCTTAAGTAATATGATTAATTGAACTTAAATTTATCATGAACTTAGTCCTGGTAGTATTTTACAAATCATGCTGTAGATCAATAGCTCGCGTTGTTGCTTCCCTGTGTTTATTTTGATATGTTCCTAGATAAAATTGTGTTGAAAGATGTTAGTAGCAATGATGCGGATTGGATCCGTGATCTGAGGTTTATCCTCATAGCTGCACAGAAGAATTATGTCCTTGATGCACCGCTAGGTGATAGACCTATTCTAGGAGCAGATGCAGACATTATGAATGTTTGGCTAGCTCAATATGATGACTACTTGATAGTTTAGTGCACCATGCTTAACGGCTTAGAATCGGGACTTCAAAGACGTTTTGAACGTCATGGACCATATGAGATGTTCTAGGAGTTGAAGTTAATATTTCAAGCAAATACCCGAGTTGAGAGATATGAAGTCTCCAACAAGTTCTATAGCTAAAAGATGAAGGAGAATCGCTCAACTAGTGAGCATGTGCTCAGATTGTCTGGGTACTACAATCGCTTGAATCAAGTGGGAGTTAATCTTCCAGATAAAATAGTGATTGACAGAATTCTCTAGTCACCATCACCAAGTTAGTAGAACTTCGTGATGAACTATAGTATGCAAGGGATGACGAAAATGACTCCCGAGCTTTTCATGATGATGAAATCGATGAAGGTAGAAATCGAGAAAAACATCAAGTGTTGATGGTTGACAAGATCACTAGTTTCAAGAAAAGGGCAAAGGGAAAAAGGGGAACTTCAAGAAAAATAGCAAGCAAGTTGCTGCTCAAGTGAAGAAGCCCAAGTCTGGTCCTAAGCCTGAGACTAAGTGCTTCTGCTGCAAAGGGACTTGTCACTGGAAGTGGAACTACCCCAAGTGATTGGCGGATAAGAAGGATGGCAAAGTGAGCATAAGTATATTTGATACATATTATTGATGTGTACTTTACTAGTGTTTATAGCAACCCCTCGGTATTTGATACTAGTTCAGTTGCTAAGATTAGTAACTCGAAACGGGAGTTGCAGAATAAACAGAGACTAGTTAAGGGTGAAGTGACGATGTGTGTTGGAAGTGGTTCCAAGATTGATATGATCATCATCGCACACTCCCTATACTTTCGGGATTAGTGTTGAATCTAAATAAGTGGTATTTGGTGTTTGCGTTGAGCATGAATATGATTTGATCATGTTTATTGTAATACGGCTATTCATTTAAGTAAGAGAATAAATTGTTGTTCTGTTTACATGAATAAAACCTTATATGGTTACACACCCAATGAAAATAGTTCATTGGATCTCGATTGTAGTGATACACATATTCATAATATTGAAACCAAAAGATGTGAAGTTAATAATGATAGTGCAACTTATTTGTGGCACTGCCATTTAGGTCATATTGGTGTAAAGCACATGAAGAAACTCCATGCTAATGGGATTTTGGAATCACTTGATTATGAATCACTTGGTGCTTGCGAACCATGCCTTATGGGCAAGATGACTAAAGACTCCGTTCTCCGGAACAATGGAGCGAGCAACTGACTTATTGGAAATAATACATACTGATGTATGCGATCCGATGAGTGTTGAAGCTCGCGGCGGGTATCTTTATTTTCTGACCTTCACATATGATTTGAGCAGATATGGGTATATCTACTTGATGAAACATAAGTCTGAAACATTTGAGAAGTTCAAAGAATTTCAGAGTGAAGTGGAAACTCATCGTAAAAAGAAAAATGTGGTTTCTACGATCTGATCGCAGAGAAAAATATTTGAGTTACGAGTTTGGTCTTCAATTAAAACTATGTGGAATAGTTTCACAAATTCGTGCCACCTGGAACACCACAGCATAATGGTGTGTCCGAACGTCATAACCGTACTTTATTGGATATAGTGCAATCTATGATGTTTATTACAGATTTACCAACATCGTTTTGGGGTTATGCATCAAAGATAGCTGCATTCACGTTTAAAAGGGCACCATCTAAGTCACCATTTAAGTCCGTTGAGACGACAAAATCTGAACTGTGGTTTGGCAAGAAACCAAAGTTGTCATTTCTTAAAGTTTGGGGTTGTGATGCTTATATGAAAAAGTTCCATCCTGATAAGCTCAAACCCAAATCGGAGAAATATGTCTTCATAGGATACCCAAAGGAGACTGTTGGGTACACCTTCTATCACAGATCCGAAGGCAAGTTATTCATTGCTGAGAATGGATCCTTTCTAGAGAAGGAGTTTCTCTCGAAAGAAGTGAGTGGGAGGAAAGTAGAACTTGATGAGGTAACTGTACCTGCTCCCTTATTGGAAAGTAGTTCATCACGGAAATCTGTTCCTGTGACTACTAGACCGATTAGTGAGGAAGCTAATGATGATGATCATGTAACTTAAGATCAAGTTACTACCGAACCTCGTAGGTAAAGCAGAGTGAGATCCGCACCAGAGTGGTACGGTAATCTAGTTCTGGAGGTCATGTTACTTGACCATGACGAGCCTACGAACTATGAGGAAGCGATGATGAGCCCAGATTCCGCGAAATGGCTTGAGGCCATGAAATCTGAGATGAGATCCATGTATGAGAACAAAGTATGGACTTTGATTGACTTGCCCAATGATCGGCGAACCATTAAGATTAAATGGATCTTCAAGAGGAAGACGGACGCTGATAGTAGTGTTACTATCTACAAAGCTAGAATTGTCGCAAAAAGATTTTCGACAAGTTCAAGGTGTTGACTATGATGAGAGTTTCTCACTCATATCTATGCTTAAGTCTGTCCGAATCATGTTAGCAATTGCCGCATTTTATGAAATCCGGCAAATGAATGTCAAAACTGCATTCCTGAATGGATTTCTGGAAGAAGAGTTGTATATGATGTAGCCGGAAGGTTTTGTCAATCCTAAAGGTGTTAACAAAATGTGCAAGCTCCAGCGATCCATCTATGGACTGGTGCAAGCATCTCAGAGTTGGAATATACGCTTTGATGAGTTGATCAAAGCATATAGTTTTATACAGACTTGCAGTGAAGTCTGTATTTACAAGAAAGTGAGTGGGAGCACTACAACATTTCTGATAAATATATGTGAATGACATATTGTTGATCAAAAATAATGTAGAATTATTCTTCAAAGCATAAAGGAGTGTTTGAAAGGAGTTTTTTTTCAAAGAAAGACCTCGGTGAAGCTGCTTACATATTGAGCATCAAGATCTATAGAGATAGATCAAGACGCTT
This sequence comes from Triticum dicoccoides, assembly GCF_002162155.2. Lineage (NCBI taxonomy): Eukaryota > Viridiplantae > Streptophyta > Magnoliopsida > Poales > Poaceae > Triticum > Triticum dicoccoides. The sequence goes on from NC_041380.1 coordinate 513,315,128, forward strand.
GATAAGTTTTTTTTAAGAGTACATACCTTGACAAGATTTTGAAGTAGTTCAAAATGGAACAGTCAAACAAAGAGTTCTTGCCTGCGTTACAAGGTGTGAAATTGAGTAAGACTCAAAGCCCGACCACGACAGAAGATAGAAAGAGAATGAAAGTCATTCACTATGCCTCAGCCATAGATTCTATAAAGTATGCCATGCTGTGTACCAGATCTATTGTATACCCTACACTGTGTTAAGTGAGGGAGTACAATAGTGATCTAGGAAGTAGATCACCGGACAGCGGTCAAAATTATCCTTGATGAAATAAGGATATGTTTCTCGATTATGGACGTAACAAAAAGGGTTCATCGTAAAGGGTTACGTCGATACAAATTTTTGACACCGATCTGGATGACTCTAAGTCTCGATCTAGATACATATTGAAAGTGGGAGCAATTAGCTAGAGTAGCTCCGTGCAGAGCATTGCTGACATAGATATTTGCAAAATACTTACGGATCTGAATATAACAGACTCGTTGACTAAAATTATCTCACAAGCAAAACATGATCACACCTTAGTACTCTTTGGGTGTTAATCACATAGCGATGTGAACTAGATTACTGACTCTAGTAAACCCTTTGGGTGTTGGTCACATATCGATGTGAACTATGGTTGTTAACCACATAAAGATGTGAACTATTGATGTTAGATCACATGGCGATGTGAACTAGATTATTGACTCTAGTGCAAGTGGGAGACTGAAGGAAATATGCCCTAGAGGCAATAATAAAGTTATTATTTATTTTCTTATTTCATGATAAATGTTTATTATTCATGCTAAAATTGTATTAACCGGAGACATAATACTTGTGTGAATACATAGACAAACTAAATGTCACTAGTATGCCTCTACTTGACTAGCTCGTTGATCGAAGATGGTTATGTTTCCTAACCATAGACATGTGTTGTCATTTGATTAACGAGATCAAATCATTAGGAGAATGATGTGATTGACATGACCCATTCCATTAGCTTAGCACCCAATCGTTTAGTATGTTGCTATTGCTTTCTTCATGACTTATACATGTTCCTATGACTATGAGATTATGCAACTCCCGTTTGCCGGAGGAACACTTTGTGTGCTACCAAACATCACAACGTAACTGGGTGATTATAAAGTATCTCTACAGGTGTCTCCAAAGGTACATGTTGGATTGGCGTATTTCGAGATTAGGATTTGTCGCTCCGATTGTCGGAGAGGTATCTCTGGGCCCTCTCGGTAATGCACATCACTAAAGCCTTGCAAGCATTGCAACTAATGAGTTAGTTGCGAGATGATGTATTACGGAATGAGTAAAGAGGCTTGCCGGTAACGAGATTGAACTAGGTATTGAGATACCGACGATCGAATCTCAGGCAAGTAACATACCGATGACAAAGGGAACAACGTATGTTGTTATGCGGTCTGACCGATAAAGATCTTCGTAGAATATGTGGGAGCCAATATGAGCATCCAGGTTCCGCTATTGGTTATTGACTGGAGACGTGTCCCGGTCATGTCTACATTGTTCTCGAACCCGTAGGGTCCGCACGCTTAAGGTTTCGATGACAATTATATTATGAGTTTATGAGTTTTAACGTACCGAAGGAGATCAGAGTCCCGGATGAGATCGGGGACATGACGAGGAGTCTCGAAATGGTCGAGATGTAAAGATTGATATATTGGACGACTATATTCGGACATCGGAAAGGTTCCGAGTGGTTCGGGTATTTTTTGGAGTACCAGAGAGTTACGGGAATACGGGAGAAGAAGTATATGGGCCTTATTGGGCTTTAGGGGAGAGGGAGAGGCAGGCCGCGCGCCCCCCATTGACTAGTCCGAATTGGACTAGGGGGAGGGGCGGCGCCCCCTCCTTCCTTCTCTTCCCTCTTCCCCTTCCTTGTCTCCTACTCCTACTACTTGGAAGGACTCCTAGTTGTACTAGGAAAGGGGGAATCCTACTCCTGGTGGGAGTAGGACTCCCCTAGGGCGCGCCATAGAGAGGGCCGGCCCTCCCCTCCTCCACTCCTTTATATACGGGGGCAGGAGGCACCCCATAGACACACAAGTTGATCTTCGTGATCGTTCTCTTAGCCGTGTGCGGTGCCCCCTTCCACCATAATCCTTAATAATATTGTAGCGGTGCTTAGGCGAAGCCCTGCGATGGTAGAACATCAAGATTGTCACCACACCGTTGTGCTGACGGAACTCTTCCCCGACACTTTGCTGGATCGGAGTCCGGGGATCGTCATCGAGCTGAACATGTGCTAGAACTCGGAGGTGCCGTAGTTTCGGTGCTTGATCGGTCGGGCCGTGAAGACGTACGACTACATCAACCGCGTTGTCATAACGCTTTCGCTGTCGGTCTACAAGGGTATGTAGAGAACACTCTCCCCTCTCGTTGCTATGCATCACCATGATCTTGTGTGTGCGTAGGAATTTTTTTGAAATTACTACGTTCCCCAACATGGTCAACCCCCGCTCACTGGGCAAGTCACTAGTTGTGTCACTCGGCGACGTGGTGGCAGTGGTCTCCGTGGGACCCAATCGCCGACATGCTCCCATGATCTACTTTTCCTCGCTGTCCGCGGTGGGCACAAATGTGCTGGCCTCCACAGACATGGCTTCCTTCCCCACCTGCCTGACGCGTTGCCGCCATTTCTCATGGTGGATTTGCCGAGAGATGGCGTTGGCCATGCTGGACGGGCGAGGAGGGGCTAGCGATGATAGTGGCGCCATATCCGAATGGTTTCCGTCAAGCCAACCTGTATCAGGCTGGCTCGCCAGGCAACCCAGGCTGCTACAATGCTGGAGAACTCCTTCTTCTACTCGCAAGAGGCTATGGTGGGTGTTGTACAAGGAGGAGATGGATAACGGAAGTGCGGTGTGGTTATAGCCCTGGCCACGTTTATATAGCAGACGAATTCGAGGAGCCAGTCAGAGAGGTGTTTAATGTTGGCCGACACATGAATGGACGTGTGGCTCTCGGGATGCCAAAGTAGGTTCCTCGGCACACACACGCCGGTTTAATGTAGGTAGGCGGGCATACAAATGCAGTTTCAATGCGGAGAGAAGGCATGCGCAACAGACGAGCAGCGGGCAACGCTCTTGGCTGGTGAGCCGCTTCAATGCCGGCTCTAGTGAGCGGCCGCTTCCGCTCTGGGCCGGCATGAATAATGCGGGCAGCTGGCTTCGGGCACGAATGCGTGCAGATGCGGGAGAGGCCAGGGCAGTCGGAAGTGGGCATGACAGTGGTCCGGAAACCCGTAAAAGCCCTCCCCCGTCACACACACACACACACACTTTATTTCCGGTTTGCGTGGAAAAACACGGTCGTACCGATACATGCCTGCAGGTGACGGCAAAACATCACCCGAATCAAGTGGTCCGAATGGTTGTGAACAAACTTTCAAAGACTAGTAAGCTTGCACGTGCAATGCAGGTCCCGATTAATATATGTACTTACTCGAACACTATGAATACTTTAAAATTCAAATTGTTCATGGAACAATTTAGCTAACTGATTCAAGTAGAGGGGAACATTTATAATTACCAATCATATACCTACACATTTTTTTCTTGGGCGACTTATTCAGAAAATCCATAATCAGTGAAAATCTGCAAACTTGCTATGTAGAGCATTGGATCGGCAGCGAATGGTGGCATATCACATGTGTGGTTCTGACCATCCACTTGAGCTTGTTTTGTAGATAACCCCTCTCAAAATTATAGGTAAATTGTTGGCTATGTCTTGGGAATGTCCGTTTCCGTTTCTACTCTATAGGAGCTGCTGAAGGGAGACAACGCAGTTGAAGGGGGGCGCCGCAGGAAGCTGGTGCGGCCAGCACCAATGCTGCATGGAGCTAGGTCGCCCCATCTTGTAACGTCACGGAAAGATGCCATAGAGGAGTTGGGCGAGCAGGTCGCCGACGCGAGCTAACGGCGCCGCTGCCCCGACGCGACAATTGTGGCTCTGCCCCCGCAGAAGGATCCGCTTCACCCTAGATGATTGTTTCGTAACCTTCATGTGTCAATATCTCAACACGTTATAGCTGCACTGAATTTTCTACTGTAGTTCTTCCGAGCTGGTGCAAGCTTCTGAGCTTGGAGATCTCCTGAATTTGTATGCACCAAGCTATTTTGATTTGTTAAAAGTGACAATCAAAATGCATTTTGGTGGAGTCTTTTCACAGCTTCCGTTTCGAGCGAAACATAAAGATAGAGAGAAGCTAAATCTTTCATCTTGCAAAGAGAGGATTCAGACAAATTAAACTACCCTTATTTTGATAAAGTAAACTTTGACAGTGTAATGAAGTTCTTTCATGTTGAAAATTTAACAATGCCTGTGTCTCTCCCGAGAGAATGTTGAAGCTCTAGACAACATTACAAGTGTTAAGTTTCAACTAATAATAATCAAAAGGAACAAGTTGGAAGCTCAAGAAATTCACATATGTTTATAATTAATTGCATTTGACTTGAATTGATAAATCACATATAGAATTCAAAATGATAATACGTGAATTTCCTCGTCTTCTTCCATAGAAAAATAACTATGGGATCCTAAATTTACAGTCTAGATGCCTTTTATGTCTTCTAAGAAAAAACTAAACAACTAAAAATCAACATTTCAAAATAAAATATCCATTCTAAATAATCTATCAGTGGCATCAGCTACATAATGTGCTGTGAATTATACTTACATGAAAAAATGTGTGACATATTTAAATAAATTATTATTTTAAAGCTATATGAACCCAACTAAAAGAACACAATAACTGGTGTAGCATGAATCTTTGTTTAGTCCCATACAAGACTATTTTTCAAAGGCTTTGGTAAGAATGCTTGATATTTCCCTTTGTAAGAAGAAGAAACTTGCAACTTCATGCGTCCAGCACACATATGAAATACACCCCTGAGCCAGTTCAAAAACAAGACTACTGTGTAGTCTGAGAAAATATTTTTCAAAATAGTCGCTTACAAAATCATCATCTAATGTTGACAAGAAGCATCTGCGGCAGCCATCTCAATCCCTTGTATTTATCTATTTGGAAGGACAAGGGCAACAATAGATTGGATCATGGGTTTTGCAAAGCTGAAATTTCAGCAAATCTTTGCATTTTTCGTGTTTCAGAGAGAAGAATAATAAATGATATGTAGATTAAAGGAAGAAATTTTATTGTAGGTGACCAAAAAACAACATTCTTTTGCTTTGTACTAAGAAAATGCTAATCAAGAAAACAATGGTAGAATTTATCATCAAGTCTTTAATTGGATCGATCCACTATCCATAAGCAAAACATACCCAAGTATGGAGTGAAAACCAGTGAGAAAAATGTGAGTGCAAGCATTAGCCATAGGCCTCCTTGTTCTTGTTTTTGCAGCTTTGCAAATTCAACACCACAATCACAACACTCTATATTCAGTATGAATAAGTGTAATTTTGAAACAACAAGAGCAAATTTTACCGGCTATAAATTGCTTCCATCATGTGACCATGTAGCCTCGCACGAGCATGATATATGTCACTTGAACAGCTGGAACGGAAGGGGGGGAAATATTTGAAATCAGAACCCCAAGGACGGCAAGAACCAACATTTGATAGGAAGACAACCCATTTTTACCCCACAAGGTATGTGAAGAAAAACATACTTCTCCATGTTGGATTTGTGCTGCGCTATGGCCGCACTAGCGAACACCAAAGAAAAATGAAGTTATACCTTGCCTTTCTGAGAGAGTTTGTGAAGACCTGTAAGAGATGACACCTAATGCTATAATTTAGGAACAAACCGGTATAAGGCACTACATGCTGACATTCTGTCGAAGAGGCAGTGTTGACCATCATACTACTTGCTTTCTGAACTACTGAAAATTTAAGCAAAAGTATAAAGGAACCAAAGAGGCAATCGGATTTCCCTAGATTGGTTCATCCACGAATATAATATTATGTGCTATAAAAACAGAAAAATAGAAATGGCTGTCTTTTCATTCCTACAGAAATGGTACTAAAATTACCGGGCTTGTTGTCAACACCAGATAAAATCCATGTGCTACATGTTCCGGTTACCTGGCTTGTTGTCAATACCAGACTAAAATTGTACAGAGATGTATGCTTATAGGTGTAGTTTCTCAGAAGAATGGCTCATCATGTAAAAGTAGAATAATTTGTACAGTTGTACATATGAGTACATTGCATTGACTATACTTTATTCTATCACATCACATTCTTTTTTAGGAACAGATAAGAACAAACTTGCTTGCTTACATCAGACCTGCAGCTTCCTTGGTGGCAAACAGTAAATTGTTTCAACCTTCATTGTACAACAACCAACAGTCATACTCTTGAATCCAGGAAAGCTAGGTGAGTAAGTAGGTGATTAAGAAACATAAAGTACAAAAGAAATACATTCAGTTTTTCTGTTGCGTGAGAAAAAAAGAAAGAATAGAGAAGCAATATAGCTATTCTCGCGTTGCTGATCTGAAAAGATAGAACCCACATTTCTTCAGTGTTTAACATGGAGACGACAAACATGTGAATTAGCCGTTTTCGCATCTAATCCACGTTGCCCATTCAAAAATTTAGGATTGAATAAATGATGTATACAACTACCACTGGACTGAGAAGGCAAGTATTATAGATTTTTTGTGTGCAGGCAAATGTTCAAGAGCTCAGAAGATAGAACAATGTTAGCACTCAAAAGCTCAGAGATATGAAATATTAGAACATAAGCATTCAAAGAAAGTGGCTCACCTGGCATAAAATTCACAAACATATGCTATGAAGCCTGCATATTGTACCTACTTCCTGTGTAGAAGAAATAGAACAGTTTGATATGAGGGAAACTTTCTATGAAAATATTCACATGATATGTTTACAAAAAACACGTGGCCACAATAAATCTCAGCTTTCTTACATGACCAAGAATAGTGTTAAATCAATGCTTCAGTAGTAATTCACTGAAAAATAACATATCTAGAAATAACATGAGGGAGAGGAGTTTATCCTTCACTACGTCATATAGATCACCTTGATTCACCTCACCTGCAACCTGCTTGGATTTCATATCAAACACCCTTGTCAACATGACACATAAAAGATCTTCAGAAACAACATGAGAGAGAAAGAGAGAGAGAGAGAGAGAGAGAGAGAGAGAGAGAGAGAGGTGGTTAAGTTAGCAAATGGTAATAAGAAGGGTAAATCATGAACCAAAAATCAATGTAGAAAAAAAAACTGCAGCAACACCAATCGTTTAGTCAACTTTGTATCCAATTAGGAGCCATATTAAACAATAGAATAAACAAAAAAGGAACTCAGGAATCCTAATTACCTCCGTATTGGGAGAGTTGAGGGTGAAGCATGAGGGGGAGACCCTGTGATGGCGAGTGGCGGGGCAGCGAGGAGGCGAACGGGGCAGAGGGATCGTCACGTCGACGCAGCTCTCGCCGCGGCCGTCGTGAAGACGCTCACCGGCAGCCATCGGGTAGGCTAGCGAGACGATGAGCGCGTGAGGGCGGATGTCTTCCGGGTCGTTCCGCGTCCCCTGCCGGCTGCCTTCTGCCGCCCCTCCCAAAGAATCCTCGGCTGTCAGTGCCTTTGGGAGGAGGCCATCGGCGGACGGCGACAGGGTGGAGCAGCGGGCGGAGGATCAGCGGCGACGAAGGCCGAGTTGTGCGGCGGCAGCGGCGGAGGCCAAGCGGAGCGGGCGGTGGTGGGCTATTGGTCCGGCGGGGGAGTGGAGGAGCGTGCGTGCGGGGGTTGGTTGACTGGGGACGTGCGTAGGCGAGCGGGCGATTTTTTGGGATCGATCGCGGCAGGCGTGGGAGGAAAGGCTTACGAACCGTGTGGTGGGGATTGTGTGATTATAGTGGTAGTAGATTAACCTAATGGCATGGTGGGTAATTAAAGCATAAAACAGTTTAGTAGGCCGGAGGGATGTAGACCATCGAATTGCAGGTTTTGATGGATAGAATGATTTGGTTCTCCGCCCTCTCGTGCTTTTATAGGAGTAGTAGATGAGTTAAAAAATATTGAACCTCCACAGTCCACACGCCACTTCGTGGCTCTTGGTTGGCGGTAAGAAACAACTCTAATTTTCATGGGGATGGAGTTGATTCCTATTCCTTCAATAACACCATTGATCAACCCACAAAAAAATAAAATAAACAACACCATTGATCAGCTAGCTCTTCTAGAATTGTCCTTAGTCGATAGTCAATTTACTTGGTCAAGCAAATGATCTAACCCAACATCCGAAAGGCCGTACCAAGTTTAGATACATTCATATCTATATAAATTTAAGACAAGTAATTTAGAACGAGGGTTTTAAGCAATCTTTCTTCTCTAACCCACTTTTGCCTCAGATCATGTTTAAAATATTGTATTTCTGTTTTTTCTGATTTGAAAAATTCCGGACCTTCTCCCCGGCCTGTAATTCTATAGTCACTAATATTTTACGAGCAGTTAGTTAATGATCCGCTCGCGGGAATTCCCTATTTCATGCGCGTTGCAGCAAATTGCCGTTCCTTCGCACAGGAGATCGACGAGCTATCGTGTTATGGGCCGGTCAATTGAAGTTATGCGTTCAACAGAATCCCGATTTTGGGAACCTTCCAGAAGGTTCTTGAACTGTTTATTTTTCTTTACTGGGTTATTCCGGTTTTCTTGTTTTTTGTTTTTTCATATATTGAAATTTTTCAAAAAATGTTCAAACTCTTAAAAAATTGTGCAGGATCTTGCAATTTGTGTTGCTTTTTCAAATTAGGAACATTTAAAAAATATATATCTTCAGAAATTTCCAAATTTGACTATGTTTTAAAAACTTTCAGAGTCACAAAAATTATTCGTAATTTAAAATAAAATGTTCACATTTTTCCAAGAATTTTTGAATTTTTTAAGAAATATTTGGAACTTCAAATTTTGTCCACATTTTTCAAAATAAGTTCGTATTTATGAAAAATATTTTTAATTTTGAATTTATTTTATGTTTTTTAATAAATTTTCAGAATTTCTAAAAAGTAAAAAATTAGGAAATGTTGGCGTTTAAAAAAGAAAGTAAATATATGTTGCCAAATTTGAAAATGGTTCAGAAAAATTAAAAATGTTTGCATTTTCAAAATTAATCTAAATTTAAAATAAAAATAAAAGCTGATACAAAATCGTGTGCTACAGTATTCCAGGTCACTGCAATGCTCAGGTCGGTACACCTCCTTCGCCAAAAAACGATGGAACGCAGTTTAATGGGCCAGCCCAGTCGCTCGCGCCTGTGCAAATTGAGTGCAATTCGACGCAGAGAGCGTCAGTGGCCCTCGTCGCCGACAAATTAAACAAACCAGAACGGATTCTCAAAACTTGGGGCAAGAAACTGAAGCCAATTTGTCAGCGTTTTTTCTTTCTGTAAACTAGTAATTCAGATTCCTCGATTTGCTAGGAGATTTTTGACCCCTCGTGACCTTAAAAAGTAAACTTAGGACTGTCATTATCGATATCCTTCAACGGAAAGCCCGACAAAGAATTGCCTCATGGAAGTAACGATGCCATTGACGGTGACGAAAACACATTTTTTCCATGCCTTCGCCACTCAACGCTTTAGGAACAATAAAATTCCAGTCCTTACCGATCAAGGCACGCAACACTCCTCCATGAGCAGAAGGAAAGAAAAATCCTCAAAACCTTTTTCTAGAAGCTAACTGGGAAATGAAAAACGTTATCTGGAATTTTGACCTCCTCTCGCTATATGATTCACCCTTGTCTCAACTCCGGGCCCTTGACCTCCCATTCACCGAACAACAAATTTACGATGTATTTCTGTACATGAATCCAAATGCAAGTCCGGGCCCGATGGGTATGAATCTTCATTCTTTCACAAGTTCTGGCACTGCGCACTTCCTCCATGGTGAAGGGAGCATCGATATTAGTTAGGTACAATTTTTAAAAATCTAGCACTCGCTTTCCCCATGATATTGGAGAAGTGATCATGTATAATTCCCTTCTTTTCTCATGTTCGGTGACCCAACCATTGTTATGCTTCAACTGGTGTATGTGATTCTTTCTTCTATCGCATTAATTCGTCTATGGGAGTATTTGGTGTTCGCATCTCCCTCTTTCAAATTTGCAATAAGAGCACTTTTTTTTTCTCGAACAATCAAGGACCGCCAAGCTCACCACCCTTTTCGTCTGCTCCTTTCAATTTACTACTTCCTCTTTATCTCATTGTTGTGTCTTTGCAGCTTGTTTGTAGTTCTACTAGTGCATGCTTGTTTAAAAAAAAAAAGAGGAATACCCCCGGCCTCTGCATCAATCGATGCATACAGCCATATACAGTGCATGCTTGTAAATACAGTAGATGGGTTTTTTTTCAGAAAGAAATCATAGGACGAGGGATTCCACAAACGATCCCTTTGACCTAAGCTCGCCTGTCTATCTGATACGGGGTGGTGGGCGTGAGATGAATCCACATAAGAAACGATATACAGTTTGGGAGGTAGGGAGCTAGAGAAAGCAACAGCAGAAGAAAAGGGGACGGCCTGCCTAGAGGCAGAAGAAAAGGAGCAAGCCGGAACCGGAGAGTTCAATTCTTGAGCTTGATAGGATCAGCTGAGCTGACAGAGCATTTGACATAAAGTTGAAGCCACTAGCCGAGTACTGTGATAAACAGATCAGGATGTAGTACCTCACTTGTTGACAATAATAAGCTGCTGAAAATTCTGAGTTGTCACCAACACCAATACATGTATCCTCAGCTCCAGCTTTTGTGGAACAAAAATCAGCTGACTGACGCTCGCTGATCATAATGTTACTGGCCATGCACACGGCAATGAGAAACCTTACCCGACTGATCATAGCAATAAGGTGATTACAGGAAATGGCTGAAACGACCCGGTGCCGCATCTCATGACCTATCACAAGTCTGAAGAAGTGAAGATGAGGCAACATTGTACACCTGATATTCTCTTGCTGCTGTTAATACAAAGAAAACCCGATTTTTAGCCTGATGACGTCCAAGACTTGAATAAAAAAAAAGATGCTATCCGGATGATAACCCGATATTTTATTTTGAGTTTTAGAAAGAAACATAGATGGACTACCGTTAGTAGCCTTTTCTTTCTGTTCACTCCAGAATTTGCTTTCACTGGTTTCTCAAAACTAACAGCAGCTGCCGCCCTAATACATAAATTAGGAAGCCGACGGTGTTCTTTAGGGAATCTGGAGAAGTCTAGGCATCTTAAGAGTTTGCCCATCTTGCTTGGATGGTGGAGAGGGAGTTTTTTCAGACATAGGTTTCACAGTAGAATTGCAAAATTAGTTCAGGATGTAAACAAATATATATTATAACAGAATATCATCGTGTATGCTCTGTAGGGAAAGATTGATGCTTCCACACGTTTACTCTTATACTATAAGTTTATATATCTCTGCTTTATGTTATCGGCACGCTGCATTGAGAATGTGTTCGAATGGATCAGTATTCGCTGCATACGTTTTCATGTCAATTTATGGGTCTCTGCTTACGGGAAGGAGAGAGTACTCTGATCTGGGACTTCCAGACCATGCATGGCGATGGCGTACACTGCTTGAAGAATGACCACAACTTAAATGGTACAGCCATCCTTTGTCACTAAATCTATGATCACATACATATAGTAACTGCTGGTGTTACCATCTTGCAATACAAGGCCAAACAGCAAAGAAACAAGGACAGCCAACTAAACATAACAGATTAAAACTACTCCCTCCGTCCCACAATATAAGACGTTTTTGCTAGCTGTTTTAGCTTGCAAAAACATCTTATATTGTGGGACTGGGGGAGTAGCATCCAAGCCCAATAGAACAGAGAAAATACATCATGCAAGATATGAAACATGTGCTTAGACACCATCTCCTTTGTCCTAGTAAAATCCTCAGTGGGCCAGAAAACATTCCATCACTAAATGAAGTAGAACGCCGGGACAACATCATAGGCTAGATACAAAAGCTTGGGCTTGTAAAGAAGGCAATACAATTTTCAAGATGGGCATCAACTACATCATAGAAAGGCTTGGAGGCTTTACTGGCTAGCACCACAGGTTGGTGGTCTTGGCAGCCCAAGTTCTAATTAAATTTGGTATATAGCATCTCCTAGACCCTTCTCTTCACACGTTGAGCATCCGCTGGAGGGCAAGTCAAAGGGGTCATCCATTGACAAATCATGGGTATCCCTGTTGTGTGTGAAATCATCGCTAGTGCCACATCTCATTTCAATTCGAGCATCTGGAGAAGCTCTACTTGTGACTCGTAGCAGGCTGAGTTGATGAGCAAACCATCCGTGCTGGCGGTGGTAAGGCAATGTGATTTTCATTTCCTCTAGCCCTTTTGTATTCAGAACAAAGAACCTGGCAAAGTCAACATATGAACTCTTGCTGCCGACATAATTCTTCAACACCACTTTTTTTAGATGAAGCTCAAGACATTCAATCGGGTCCAGCGTGTCATACTTCCGGGCATTCATATACTCCCCTGGGTCGTCTGAAGGTAACCGGAACTGGAGATAGAGAGAGAGAAAAACAATACAAAAAAAAATTGCCAACTGGTTAGCAAGACAATAGACAATGGCTAGATTACACGTCAATCAAATGCTTATTTTGACATTAAAAGCAAGCGACAATGTTTTATACTCACAATGACATACAACTTCTCCAAGCAAGGGAAGCACTTGAGGAAGTTAACCACTGCATCCAGATTAGGGCCAGTAGAGCTGAGAGCCAAAACCCTCATGGTGTGCATTTTGGTTGTCAAACTGACAGCAACCCCTTCCTGCAGAACAAAGTGCAAACATAAGATTAATAGCCTGCACACAAGAATGTCAAACGCAATTGATGAAGGCTGCTGCTGCTACCTGAATAATTGAACTTCCAAGTTGGAATTCGGGTATGACTTCAGACAGGAGCATACCGAATATCTCCAGTTTAGGCGCGCAGATTATCCGGATGACCACTTTGCTGCCCGTTGAATTAAGCGGCAGCAATCTCTCAAGGCAAGGGGCGTCCTCGATGACTAACTCTTGCAAAAAGATACCAGTGCCTCCATTCCACCAGTCGACGAAAAATCCCAAACTCCTAAGAGTTTGGGAGCTGATGCAGAGGCGAGCAATGCCCCGATTTTCCTTGAGCTCGAGGCTTTCCAAGGCAGAGCAGCCAGAGAGCAAGCTCTGGAGAACGTCCTCCGAGATGATGACCTTTTTCAGGGTCAGCTGCTCGAGGCAGGGGAACTGGAGGGACAGCTGCGCGATCGAGTTGGGGAAATGGAATCCGTGGAATTTGGCCACGCGGAGAGTGGGCGAGAATCGGAACGCCGACAAGGACAATGGACGCCGGCCGAGCCAGAACATGCAGGTGAGCTCGAGCTCCTGCAGATTGTCCAGGGATTGGGAGCTAAGCCAGCCATCGATCTCGTCGCCGCTGCAGTCGGTGAAGAGGCGGACGGAGAAGCGTCGTGCGGGGCCGGTGTGCTCGGAGAGGATCTTTGGGATCGAGTCCTGGTTCTTGAGCTCACAGTCCAGCGCGAGGTTCAGAGGAGCGGAGCGCCAGATCGGACGCCACCGGCGGGAGAGGACCTGCGTGCGGGCGCCTTCCTTGGTGGGGAGAAGAGACACGATGCTGCCGAGGACGGCGTCGGGGACTCGGGTGATGTGATCGACGCTCCCCACATCGACATGGTCGCAGCTGCCACTCCCCGGTGGATCTTGGTCGTCGATCCTACGCTTCTTGGAAGCTTGCAGTCGATGCCGCAGCAGCCGCAGCAGCCTCCTTGCCCGCCGCCGCAGCAGTAGCAGCCGCGAAGCCATGGCTGGCGGCTTGCCGAGACGCCGTGGGAAGTTGGGGAACGGGGAACAAATCCAGGGATTGGGAACCGAGGGTTTACTATCTCTCTCTCTCTCTATCTCTTCTTTCTTTGAGAGAAATAACCGAGGGGTTTACTCAACATCGGCCTATTTGGCTACGGCTGATCAATCTGCCGCCGTCCAAATAAATTAACGGTTTGGATTTGTCTATGTCGTGGGCGATAATAAAAAATGAAATGGATAATTTGGCTCCGACTTACTTCTCTGGGCACGTCAAAGAATCAAAAAGGCAGATGAGTCCCTACAAAAAAAAAGGCAGATGAGTGACATGGGAAACTTTGGTTCACAAAGCAAAACAGAAGGCTTGATCTTTTATTTTTGCTTCTTTTTAAAATTTAATTTAGATATAAAATGATTTCAATCGAGCGGCCAATTGCACACTTGCATTGGCCGCCTCGACTTTTTCATCTCGGGCCCTTGCTGGCTGGCCCTACATAAATCTTTCCCCTTGCCTTATCATTATCTATTTGTCTACCTGATTGATCCCCATCCTTCATCTCTCTTACCTCCCACTCCACGTCATTGTCACCTCCCAAACCTCGTTCGTGCCACTCACCTCCTCATCTCAAGGACGTCTATCGACCACCACCCGTTAATCTTGGCACCACAGGCTGTCGCAAGGGCGTTGCCGTGTTGCCGCACCCTCGAACCAACGTGGTGCAAGGGGTTGCCCACTGCTGCAACCCACAGGACCATTGCGTCCTCATCGGATGCAGGCTAGCAATGCACTGCGAGAAGTGAAGCGGGTTGCTACTAGCAGAGATGCTTGGTGCTGCATGCGGCACCCACACTTGTTGAGAGTCGACTGACGTCCACTGCAGCGGAGCCCAGGCGCACAAGCTTGACTGTCAGTGTCACGAGCTACAATGACAATGTTGCAACCCCAACTAATGATGTTGTGATCGGTCCGCGTGACCTAGTCGGCGATGTTGCGGACGGTTGGTGATGGTGCGGCGAGCGGCCGGCCAGGATGCAATGACGCTGATTTGCATTGATGTTGCGATGGCGAGACTGTGGTGTTGCGACTTTGGCCACTGGATGCTGCGAGCGGCACAACTGATGATGTTGCATTTGCAAGCAGCCAGGCCAGCAGCAGCGTGGCAAGTCATCAGGTTGCGTGGCGGGGCATGGGTGACGGTGTTGCGTTTAAAGCGGGAAGGAAGCTGTGAGCAAGTTTTGTCGTTTGCATGCACAAGATCCAATGTTTAGACCGTAGGTAATCCTACGGCTTGCAAGGTGGCCCATATAGGTGGCATCTCTCGGCCTTTAATTTACCGCTTCCGTTTCATATCGTTGCTATTTTCACAACTTGTTTGTATAAATGTACAATAGCTGGATTTTTCAGAAGAAAATACTCTTTCCTTTCCAAAATACAAGGTGTCCTACTTTTTCAAAAAAACAAACTTCTTAAACTTTGATCAAGTTCATTGAGAAAAATACTAATACATGCAATATCAGATCAGTACCATTAAAATGGTCACGAAATATATTTTCATATTTTGAATGTATTGTAGATGTTGATATGTTTTGCTATAAACTTAATCAAACACAGAAAATTTGACTTGTAGAAAAACTGATGCACTTTACATTTTGAATAGGAGGAAATAGTAGGACATTTTCGCAGACAAGATGATCTAAACTCACTTATCTATATACAGGTTGGGGGTGTCACCAAGACGTGCATCAGAAAAGATAGTTTTAGAGCAAGAAAAGGGGATGACTAACCAGAGACAGATTAAGCAAGCCGGGAACTAGAGTTCAGTTCTCGATGCTGAGCTGACACAGCATTTGGCCAAAAAAGGCTGACGCCTTGGGGGTGCAATCTTTACAAGTCCCTACTTCTACTGCACTTGTACATAAAACCAGACAACAATATTTGGTTGGGTAAACAAACAGGATGTAGGTACATCACTTGTTGGCATAAACGTGATTTGAGTTGAGAATAATTATAATAGGCGGCTGCAAATTCTGAGTTGTATCTATAGAATAACTAACTAGCCCGTTCCTACTGCGAACACTAATACATATCCTCCTGGAGACAACAGTTCCAAGTGGGGAACATCAAATTTACTAATAGTATGAACTAAGCAGCTGACTAACACTAGCTGCTGCATAAAAATGCCTTCCCTGGCGATGCACACGGCAACAAGAAACTTTACTCATCTGATCAGTGAGCACAAAGCAACTACAGGAAATAGCACAAACGCCCCGGCAGGCATTGCCACATCTCATGGGTACTCTTACCTATCACAAGTCTGATGATGATGCAACATTGTACACTTGTTATTCTCTTGTTGCTGTTAATACAACGAAACAGAAAATAACTATTTTTGGCTTGATGATGCTCAAGACTTGGATAGAAATAAATATGTTCCGGATGATAGCTCGCTATTTTATTTTATTTTTTGAGTTTTAGAAATGGACTGTCATCTTCAGCAAAGAAACGAGGATTACTTCCTAGACATAACAGATTAAAAAGTACTCCCACCGATCCAATATTAATTCTCACAAACTTAGTACAACTTTGTACTAAATATGTGACAATTAATATGGATCGGAGGGAGTAGCATCCAAGCGCAACAGAACAGAAAATAAACCACTAAGGAACCCCATCAGGCGCAACAGAACAGAAAATAAACTACTTATGAACCGCTTCAAGCATGATAGAACAGAAAACACATTATGCAAGTTCAGATTTCAAGCATGAACTTAGACACCACCTCCTTTGTCCTGGTACAATTCTGAGTGGGTCACAAAACATTCCATCGCTTAATGAACTACTCCCTCCGATCCATATTACTTGGCACACACCTAGTACAACTTTAGTACAAAGTAATACTAAGTGTGCACCAATTCATATGAATTGGAGGGAGTACATCCTTTCTTACAGCATCATAAGGCTGGGACAATATTAAAGGCTAGAAATAAAAGCTTGAGCTTTCAAAAGAAGGCAAGTCAATTTTCAAGATGGGTATCAACTACACCCGAGAAAGGCTTGGGCTTACTGGCTAGCACCACAGGTTGGTGGTCTTGGCAGCCCAATGTTTTACTTAAATTTGGTATACCGCATCTCCTAGACCCTTCTCTTTACACTTTGAGCATCCTCTGGAGGGCAAATCAAAGGGATCCTCCATTGACAAATCATGGGTATGCCCGTTGTGTGTGAAATCATCCTTAGTGCCACATCTCAGTTCAATTCGAGCATCTTGAGAAGCTCTACCGCTGCTTTGTAGCGTATCGAGTTGATTAGTAGTAATTAGTGATACTAGCTAGCGATGTAGTACCTCACTTGTTTGCAATTCTACAGGGCTGCTGCAAATTCAGACTTGTCACCAATACATGTATCCTCAGCTCCAACTTTTGTGGAACAAATCAGCTAGCTGACACTAGCTGTTGCATCATAATGTACTGGTCATGCAAGAAACACGAGTAAATTGCAAAAAACCATCATAATTGGGGACCCTAATTCAAAAAACCGCCGTCATTCGTTTTTTTTTTAAACCCACCAAAATTATGATGACAGTTTTCAAAAAACGCTGATGACCGAATTAGAGCCGTTTGACAGAAACTGGCAGCTGGGTCCCACCTGCAAGTGATGACATGGCAAGCAAAATTGACGCCGTCTGCATGGACCGTTAATTTGACGTGGGCCCACTTGTCAACATCTCCTATCTCTCTATCCCTTTCTCTGGCATTCCACCGAGCAGTTCATGAGCTCGCCGGAGAGCTCGTTGCCGACGGCATCCAGACCAGGAAGGCGGCCTGTTCAAGAGACCAGTGGACGGCGGCAAGCGGAGGAAGCATGGGGTGGTTGGCACAGCTGGCGAAGTGGCTGGTCGTGGCCGAGCCGGGCGGCGCGGTGCGGCAGGACGCGGTGGGCGCGCGTGGAGCTGTGCAGAGCTGCGTCCATCACTGTCCCCTGGCGGTGCCAGCCGCCCCTTCCAGTCATGCCCATCGGAGTGGCGCCGGGCTGGATCTCATCATGCCCAGGAGCTACCCCACGACGCCGACGAGGTCACGAGCTGAAGAGGCTGGATCTGGCGGGTGGCATGCCCGTTACCACAGGGGGAGTGGCGGCGCGGGAGAGTGCTCCCTGGGCGGCGCGAGCGGCCAATGCAGCTTGGATCCGTCGCCGGGCGACACATTGAAGCCGGCGGTGCTCGAATCCGTCGCCGAGATGTGGAAATTGGCGGCGGTCGTGGAGCGACGGAGGAGTTGCGGCGCGGGAGATTGCTCCCTGGGCGGCCCGACGCCAGGCCGCGGCGGCTAGCCGTCGACGGGGCGGCTCCATGTGGTCCGACGACCCCCGCCGGCGGTGGGATGCTGGGAGGTGTTGAGATGTAAACGAGAGACAATCGAATAAATGTTTGGACTGTGGATTCCATTGAATGATTCTCGGTATATCTCTCCCTAATAATAAAGCACGGATTGGGTCTCCGGGTTCACCGTCACAATACGCTTTTTTCTTATGTCATAATACGCTTTTACAATTTGTATGGAAAAAATTGTAATATACACGAGGTGGTACTAATGAAATCAAGTCGTGTGCGTCGAACGATCGCACCGGCTCCCTTCCCTGCTGGGCTTGCCTGGACCCGTTTTTCTACTTGCAACGAATCAGCGGCTGGACTATCAAAAAATAAAACTATCAGAGACTCAAATTCGGAAACGATTGGTTTTTCCTTCATACTACGGTGTTTTGACTGTGACCCAGTCGAGCTCCACATCCCTCGCCGCTTCCTCAACTTATCTCAACTGCCAGCGCGCCAGAGGATGAGCAGAAGACGGAGTCGTTGCGGGCCGGCGAGCAGGTACTTATCTCAACTTCCAGCGCGCCGCCACCACCTGCCGCTCCGCTGCGTGCCGCCACCACCGCCTCGCGCGCCGCCCTGGTCGCCGCCGCCGGCCTTGCGTCGCCTCAACGCCCGACCCCCGAGTCTCGCAGGCCCGCCACACACCTACTCTCTTCCAACAATTCCGTGCATCCCGGCTCGATTACTTCAGGGAGGAGGAGGATGACGACGAGGCAGAGTTGCTGGACACGGTCACACGGCCGCCTGTCCCGGGAAGATCAGCAGCAACGGTGGCCTCTGGTGCACGCGGATGTCTGTGGAGGCGGAAATTTAATTCGACCTCACCTCGGGCTGCCGGCCTCCCCAAGTTCCTGCTGCCGGCGCCCTCCCGAAGCTCCTGCCGGCCTCCTCCCTGAGCCCCAAGCACGAACAAGGTACTGTGCTGCACACCTGAAAGTCACCCAGCTACTCCTTGTAAAGCCAAATCCCCTTTTGAAATTGAGCAGTTGACCAAATTAACTAGGAAACCCTTGACGGCAAGTTACTTTGGGATTGATAGAATCACCACAAATTGAGATGAGGCATTCAAGCGGGCTGGACACACTGACACTCGAGCAGTAGGATCCCTTGAACTGAAGAAATGAATAGGAAGATACATGCAATTTAAGGTAGGCGCACACTAACGTCTCAGTATCGGCACCATAATTTGTGTGTGTGTATGAATTTTTTAGTTTGTCTCATGATTGATGCATTCACCTTAGTACAGTATATCTTCTGTTTCATGTGTTTTCTGTGTAGAAGTTGGGTCCCGATGACCAATAAGCAAAGAACAACCTTCTCCAACTGACGGTGTTATTCTCCTAAACAATTTGCCATTTTGGTATTTGCATGGGGAATAAAGAAGAACATTCATCATTAGTACTTGAAGAGACTTGCCTGGTTGGGGCAGAACAGGATCTGCTATAGTGCATGTTACTTGACTGCTCACTGTACGACTTCAATAAAATCAAGGTCTTTTCCTGATGCAAGAAAATGTTTTCTTGCTGCAATGGTAAGCTATTCTGAATCCATCTTATAATGTGGCTGCTCATGTTTGGTGCAGACGTAGCGCATGGCAGGGAGATAAAGTGTTGAGAAAAAGGACGACGATGTAAAGGGCAGATGATAGGAGATTACTCAATAAGTATGCGGAGCTGCTATAAAGTTTCCTCCTTTCTGTATAGTTATTTCACTATCCACCTAAATGTCATCCCATGTATATGTAGGAAACTAATTTTGTGTTGCTAAATTTTCTGTATATATTTAATATTATTCACTGTTAAACTAATAATGATCGAAACAATGCTAGACTTACATGTTGATTCATCATTTGTAGACTTTTGGTTACAACGGATAGATATGAGCAGTTTAGCACTATTCTTGCTTATATATCAAAAAATATTATGATCAGCAGGCTAAATCTACCACACGGGTCGTTAGCTCTGTTACCGTAACATTGCACCATCCTAACACGCGAGGAAAATAATTTCACAAGATTCTCATATTAAGTATCTATTCAAAGAGGTATGTGACAATGTGCGGGAAGGAGAAATTCACTCGGTAACAACACCGATGCTACGGCTTGCATGCTGAGAGTTGAGACCTGGTGAGCTTACTCGTACTATTGTGTGATGTGTTAACTTACTTTTGTAGTTTCTATATGCCAACATATATCATGCTGTTTTATGGTTAGTAATATTTCAACATAATTTTTCTATTCATGCATTGAAGCAAAACTGCAGTTAGTTGCTACAGAGCTAGGAGATCTTGGTGTATAATAAAATATATTAATATGGAGGGGTTCCTTTGTCACCTGATTTGATAAGGTATATAGTACGGAAGTTTTTTTATTTCGTAATCATATTCTTGATGTACTGTTTAACGTATTTTCTTTTCAGAGATTTGCCCTTCAAATTTTCTTGTGATAGCTAATTGCCTTTCTGTAAAACTCTTTGTGCGGATTAGTTGATATGATCAATGGTCAAACTGTTTGAGTTTCAAAATCATTTTAACATTTCAAATTTGGGGGTTGTATATATACAACCGGATATCATGTGTATCATGCATAGCGATCTACTTTGTTCTATCTGTTAGCATTAATTAATGTCTACTTCTTGATTATATTTGATATACTTCAGATAGTGAGCATGATTGTGGGGATGGTGCGTATGAGGATTTTTTTCCCTTCTCCCATTGGAACACACAGGTATATTTGGGTTTATAATATGGGTTGTTGCCCCAGTTGCTTTTGCTTGGCGATAATGGCAATGCAGTTATCACCATGTTTGCACCGTTCTTCACATGCACATCCCTAGGCTCCTTATGTTACTGTTCACCATCACTGTTGATTATTTCTCCTTCTATTCTGTTATCCAATAGGTATTCTCTTACTACATATAAATTTGGAGGACAAAGCATTTATTCTGTTGATATATTAAACCCCAAATTGCTGACATTTATTCTGTTGATATATTAAACCCCAAATTGCTGACATGTAACGTCTTCTATCTGAATTTGTTTCATAAAATTAATCATTGGTTTAGTTTGATAGATTAAACCCAAATTAGTTTATGGACTGAACTAGAAATAACACAATCACATATTAGTTTTCTTTTTAAATTTCATAGTAGAGATTTAGCTGTCGATGACCCACTACACGTGGATGCCACATCCTTTCTTCCTCACCTATCGCGCGAATTTTCAATGCCGGTCCACTGCGATCAGGGTGTTGGAGGCTTTTGGGCTTGCAACTCGCATGCTTGGAGGTAAGTTTTGTAGCCTCCCATTGCAACGCACGGGCATTTGTGCTAGTATATATACAAGGGGAACAGACACGATCGTAGAGATGCAAGGGGAGAGGCGCGACGGTTGGCAATGCAACCGACGTACAGATTACAATGGGAGGATTATCTCTTTAATTAATCTATTAATTTAATCCTAACACTCCCCCTAATCCTTCTTTGTCCTTGCAACCGATCATCTCTGGAATCATCCTTGAATTAACTCTTCTCCAAAAACCCTGTGGGAAAAATGTGAGAAGTATTATAGTATGATATGTTGCTAAAACTCCTTCAAATCCAGTGAAAAAATAAGGAGAAAATGGTGCAACATATAATGGTTATTGTCTCTTTTAACTCAATACAAGAAAACCCATAGAGTTCAAAGGACAATAAATATGTCGTATATACTTTCCTAAAAACCCCGGTGTGAAAAACTGAAAGTATGACATATGATCTCATGTTGATATTACCTCATTAAAAACCTTTATGAGAACCTGTAAAGTAAACTCATGAAGGGAAAAAGAGTATAATATGATGCATTGAACAGGAACAATTCAGGAAGATACTCCCCCTGATTCTTGCAAAATTCGAAGCCGTCACCTACCAATTCCATGAACACATTTCTGGAACATAGAAGTTGGTAGAAACCCGATGAACAAATCAGTCGCATGATTTGACTTGCAAGATATGCAATATAGTGATATTGCTTATTATGTAACCTGTTTGCATCCGGGCAACACAAGAAACATTATCGTTGAGATAATGGTTGGTGGTTGTAGCCATGAGGTCTGTTTTGAAGACTTCTCATGCATGAGAGGGCTACTACACCTAGGAGGAATGCTAAGCTTGTCTACGATCTGACATAGTAGGGATCTGATCGATATATCCAACGATATCGGTGTTCACATTTCTGTGAAACTGAAAAACTAGGACAAGATGTTTGATGCCTTTGGAGATATCGAAATATATTCTTAAGTACCAATTGTGTTTGGTGGATCCAATGGCATTATGGAACGTTGAGTCCCAATATCTCATTTCCATCATCTCTTGGTCAAAATAGATCTTTCTTTACGTCTAGAGAATGAACTACCATGAGAGTTATGGGTGGATAAGATTTGTCCATAGTGAATTTCTCCAATATATTATGGATATAGATAACATAGTATACCATAATGTATGAATGAAGGTGCTCAAATTGTAGTAACGAGCGGTATTTTGGTTTACCCAAATCCTTCATTTTAAACTCCGTCATTCAGATGAATACATGTGTCGTCATTGCAGACACACAAACATGGATAATCATCATTGTAGGAGTAATCCTTGTGAATAAGGAACTCACTACGTCGGTTGTACCAAATGTACCGACAACAATAAGTCTTACACTAAGGCACGGACGGCTGACAACAAAGCTCGGCAAACAGTGACGGCAAAGACAGGGTCGGCAAACAGGTCCTTTGCCGTCTGCTTTTTATGGTGGACGGCAAAGAGCCCTTTGCCTACAGCGGCGGACGGCAAAGAGGAGGGACGGCAAAATACTGCACGTTAGTCCGTTAGGCGGCTAACGGCGGCCTTTGCCGTCCGCCAGCGGACGGCAAATTTGAGCGCCTCTTTGCCGTCCGCCAGTTGACGTCAGCAATACGTCAGCGCCCGCTGTGTTTTGCCGTCTGCCCGGCGGACGGCAAAGGCAAAGTCTTTGGCATCAGCTTAGCTTTGCCGTCCGCCATGGTAGGCAAATTTGCCAAATGGCCCATCCCTCAGGAAGCACAGGTGGGCGCCACGTGCCCCCTTTGCCGTCTGCCACCGACTGCAAAGGGGTCTTTGTCGTCTGCCGCGGACGGCAAAGAGCCTGCGCTGCCTCTTTTTTATTCTGTTTTTCTTATATCCAACAATTATCACAACAAATATATCACAGCACATATATATCCATCACACAAATATCCAGCACATATATATCCAACATAATAAATATCCATCCATACATACATAGTAGGTTGCACATAGTTCCATCGATCCATACATATTACAATATGCAAAGTTTCATCATAGCAAGCGAGCGGAATACAAGAAGTGCATCAAAGGAAAAAACAAGCAATCCATCATAGGAAGCTGGCTTCCGTGAAGTGAATGAAACCTGCAAAATGACAAATAAGAAAGTTAGAAAAAGAAGACTAGAAGAAGAATTAGACTAGAAGAAAAAGAATAGAAGAAGAAGAATAGAAGAAGAAGAAGAAGACTAGAAGAAGAAGTATATGCCATTTATCAGCTAACTTAGGTGAAATGTATCGTTTATGAGCTAACCTAGGTGAAATGGGTAGTTTATGAGCTATCCTAGGTGAAATGGATCATTTTGGAGCTAAGTTAGGTGAAATGGATCGTTTATGAGCTAACCTAGGTGAAATTGATCATTTTGGAGCTAACCTAGGTGAAATTGATCATTTTGGAGCTAACTTAGTTGAAATGGGTCGTTTATGAGCTAACTAAGGTGAAATGCCACGTTTTTGAGCTAACTAAGGTAAAATGGATTGTTTTTGAGCTAACTTAGGTGAAATGGGTCATTTTGGAGCTAACCTAGGTGAAATGGGTCATTTTGGAGCTAACCTAGGTGAAATGGATCATTTTAAAGCTAACGTAGGTAAAATGGATCATTTAGGAGCTAATCTACGTAAAATGGGTCATTTTAGAGCTAACTTGGATAAATTGGATCACTTGTAAGCTAACTATGGTAAAATGAGTCATTTTAGAGCTAACTTAGGTAAAATGGATCGTTTATGAGCTAACTAAGCTAATTATGCAATTTTTGACATAAGTAAGCTAAGTACATATCGTTTTAGAGCTAACTTAGGTAAAATGGATGGTTTATGAGGTCAGTAGGCTTATTAAGTCATTTTGGAGGAAAAGAAGCTAACTCTAGGTCATTATGGTAAGCATATTGGAGGAAATAAAGCTAAGTATAGGTCTTTATGCATTTGTTAAGCAAAACACTAGAGAAACTTACCGTGATCACAGAGGTGTAGGAGCGGGCTGGCTCGCGCCGGTAGCTGGAGAAGGATCGTGCGATGCGTTTCTGGAGTTAAGCTGCACCAAAGATCATTTCCAATGTCTCGTTAGCATTATGACACTCAAATGTTAAGACTAGCAAGTAATGTCCATTCAAATTAAACTCACCGTGCTCCCAGGAGCAATCACTGGCATCGGCGGAGCGGTCTGACCGGACTTCTCGCACACAAACTGCACATTTGGTTTTCACAACAGAGTCATACTAGTTAGTAATGAGACTCAAATGTTAAGACTAGCAAGTAATCTGCAGAAGAAACTTACCACAAGGAGCTCGTACATGGCCCTTGCCTGCATGTCATTCCGTGCCCTCTCCTCCTCCAACATCTTTGTCGTCCTCTCCTCCAACTCCCGCTGCCTCTCCGCCGCCTCCGCCAGAAGTTTCTCTGTTCTATCTCTCTCACTCTGTATAGCAGCCTGCAACACCACTCACATGACCATTTGTAATCATTGATGGAAGAGCACACAATGTAATGGAGAAAGATAGCTGAGTACGTATAACTAACCTTGAAGGCGAGTTGGACTGGCCATTCACAAGGCCTTATCTCAGGAGCGGAGCTCGACTGGCGCGCCTTGATCTCCGGGAGAGTGCTAGGACAATGGATAAGTCCATCTCCCATGGCTATGGAGCCATGGGACCTCCCGCCACCAGATATCATCAGCAGCTCTGTATCAATGGGACCCTGGCTCGGGTTAAAGTCCTCCCCTTTCCTCGCCTTCCCCTGATCTCTATATTGCACGAGCTTGTCGTGGGCGGAGATGTTGGTGAAGTTCTTTGGATCATCGAGGTCAGACGCAGAGAATGCCTTGACTTTCTTGTAAGAGCCAGTGTGGGCCATGGCATGCAGGTCGTACACCTCTGGCACCTTATCCGCCTTATTGTAGCGTTCCTGAAAGAGAGAAACAAAGTAAATCTCTCCCTAAAATAAAGCACGGATTGGGTCTCCGGGTTCACCGTCACAATACGCTTTCTTCTTATGTCATAATATGCTTTTACAATTTGTATGGAAAAAATTGTAATATACACGAGGTGGTACTAATGAAATCAAGTCGTGTGCGTCGAATGATCGCACCGGCTCCCTTCCCTGCTGGGCTTGCCTGGACCCGTTTTTCTACTTGCAACGAATCAGCGGCTGGACTATCAAAAAATAAAACTATCAGAGACTCAAATTCGGAAACGATTGGTTTTTCCTTCATACTACGGTGTTTTGACTGTGACCCAGTCGAGCTCCACATCCCTCGCCGCTTCCTCAACTTATCTCAACTGCCAGCGCGCCGGAGGATGAGCAGAAGACGGAGTCGTTGCAGGCCGGCGAGCAGGTACTTATCTCAACTTCCGGCGCGCCGCCACCACCTGCCGCTCCGCTGCGTGCCGCCACCACCGCCTCACGCGCCGCCCTGGTCGCCGCCGCCGGCCTTGCGTCGCCTCAACGCCCGACCCCCGAGTCTCGCAGGCCCGCCACACACCTACTCTCTTCCAACAATTCCGTGCATCCTGGCTCGATTACTTCAGGGAGGAGGAGGATGACGACGAGGCAGAGTTGCTGGACACGGTCACACGGCCGCCTGTCCCGGGAAGATCTGCAGCAACGGTGGCCTCTGGTGCACGCGGATGTCTGTGGAGGCGGAAATTTAATTCGACCTCACCTCGGGCTGCCGGCCTCCCCAAGTTCCTGCTGCCGGCGCCCTCTCGAAGCTCCTGCCGGCCTCCTCCCTGAGCCCCAAGCACGAACAAGGTACTGTGCTGCACACCTGAAAGTCACCCAGCTACTCCTTGTAAAGCCAAATCCCCTTTTGAAATTGAGCAGTTGACCAAATTAACTAGGAAACCCTTGACGGCAAGTTACTTTGGGACTGATAGAATCACCACAAATTGAGATGAGGCATTCAAGCGGGCTGGACACACTGACACTCGAGCAGTAGGATCCCTTGAACTGAAGAAATGAATAGGAAGATACATGCAATTTAAGGTAGGCGCACACTAACGTCTCAGTATCAGCACCATAATTTGTGTGTGTGTATGGATTTTTTAGTTTGTCTCATGATTGATGCATTCACCTTAGTACAGTATATCTTCTGTTTCATGTGTTTTCTGTGTAGAAGTTGGGTCCCGATGACCAATAAGCAAAGAACAACCTTCTCCAACTGACAGTGTTATTCTCCTAAACAATTTGCCATTTTGGTATTTGCATGGGGAATAAAGAAGAACATTCATCATTAGTACTTGAAGAGACTTGCCTGGTTGGGGCAGAACAGGATCTGCTATAGTGCATGTTACTTGACTGCTCACTGTACGACTTCAATAAAATCAAGGTCTTTTCCTGATGCAAGAAAATGTTTTCTTGCTGCAATGGTAAGCTATTCTGAATCCATCTTATAATGTGGCTGCTCATGTTTGGTGCAGACGTAGCGCATGGCAGGGAGATAAAGTGTTGAGAAAAAGGACGACGATGTAAAGGGCAGATGATAGGGGATTACTCAATAAGTATGCGGAGCTGCTATAAAGTTTCCTCCTTTCTGTATAGTTATTTCACTATCCACCTAAATGTCATCCCATGTATATGTAGGAAACTAATTTTGTGTTGCTAAATTTTCTGTATATATTTAATATTATTCACTGTTAAACTAATAATGATCGAAACAATGCTAGACTTACATGTTGATTCATCATTTGTAGACTTTTGGTTACAACGGATAGATATGAGCAGTTTAGCACTATTCTTGCTTATATATCAAAAAATATTATGATCAGCAGGCTAAATCTACCACACGGGTCGTTAGCTCTATTACCGTAACATTGCACCATCCTAACACGCGAGGAAAATAATTTCACAAGATTCTCATATTAAGTATCTATTCAAAGAGGTATGTGACAATGTGCGGGAAGGAGAAATTCACTCGGTAACAACACCGATGCTACGGCTTGCATGCTGAGAGTTGAGACCTGGTGAGCTTACTTGTACTATTGTGTGATGTGTTAACTTACTTTTGTAGTTTCTATATGCCAACATATATCATGCTGTTTTATGGTTAGTAGTATTTCAACATAATTTTTCTATTCATGCATTGAAGCAAAACTGCAGTTAGTTGCTACAGAGCTAGGAGATCTTGGTGTATAATAAAATATATTAATATGGAGGGGTTCCTTTGTCACCTGATTTGATAAGGTATATAGTACGGAAGTTTTTTTATTTCATAATCATATTCTTGATGTACTGTTTAACGTATTTTCTTTTCAGAGATTTGCCCTTCAAATTTTCTTGTGATAGCTAATTGCCTTTCTGTAAAACTCTTTGTGCGGATTAGTTGATATGATCAATGGTCAAACTGTTTGAGTTTCAAAATCATTTTAAAATTTCAAATTTGGGGGTTGTATATATACAACCGGATATCATGTGTATCATGCATAGCGATCTACTTTGTTCTGTCTGTTAGCATTAATTAATGTCTACTTCTTGATTATATTTGATATACTTCAGATAGTGAGCATGATTGTGGGGATGGTGCGTATGAGGATTTTTTTCCCTTCTCCCATTGGAACACACAGGTATATTTGGGTTTATAATATGGGTTGTTGCCCCAGTTGCTTTTGCTTGGCGATAATGGCAATGCAGTTATCACCATGTTTGCACCGTTCTTCACATGCACATCCCTAGGCTCCTTATGTTACTGTTCACCATCACTGTTGATTATTTCTCCTTCTATTCTGTTATCCAATAGGTATTCTCTTACTACATATAAATTTGGAGGACAAAGCATTTATTCTGTTGATATATTAAACCCCAAATTGCTGACATTTATTCTGTTGATATATTAAACCCCAAAATGCTGACATGTAACGTCTTCTATCTGAATTTGTTTCATAAAATTAATCATTGGTTTAGTTTGATAGATTAAACCCAAATTAGTTTATGGACTGAACTAGAAATAACACAATCACATATTAGTTTTCTTTTTAAATTTCATAGTAGAGATTTAGCCATCGATGACCCACTACACGTGGATGCCACATCCTTTCTTCCTCACCTATCGCGCGAATTTTCAATGCCGGTCCACTGCGATCAGGGTGCTGGAGGCTCTTGGGCTTGCAGCTCGCATGCTTGGAGGTAAGTTTTGTAGCCTCCCGTTGCAACGCACGGGCATTTGTGCTAGTTAGTAATTAAAGGGCTAAAACTAGCATGATGAATGAATTGCATGAATCATGAAGCAAACCACATACCCAGTTCCGCCCGTACTGAAATAAGTTGGAGATGCCTTGGTGGTGTGGCACACCTTCCATTTGGGAACGTTTGTCCTTGGCCTCTTTGTGGGTGGCCAGCCATTCTTTTGAGCACCACGGATTGACCAACACCTCCCAACAATCCATCCGATCCGCACACCATCTCGGAGGGGCCTAAGTTAGCAAATAGAAACTTGAGCGCTTCGACTATGAATTACTAAATGAAGGAAGTAAGTACAAGGCCTTAAGAATTACCTTCATGTACTGCTCCTTACTCAAGAACTTATCGCGGCACTCCTGCTTGGGCTTCTTGATACCACGCCCGGCGTAGTAGTCTCGAACAACCTGCACCCGAACCTCATGCCGTAAGTTCTGAAGTAGGCGCTTGCACTCCTTATGGATAACATCTGCCACCTCCTCCTCGTATCCCTCCTCACACCTGTAGAATGTCTGCAATCAAATGAGACAATATTGATTAGTACAATTAATAACTAGCTAGTTGAAGATTTTTAATTGTGTAAAGGAGCAATTACCCAGAACTTTCTGATCACCACGTCTGCCCTCGTCTCGCACAAGACACCGTCGATAATCTCACCCGGCGGGGCCGGGGCAGCCAAGTAGTGCTCCCAAGTCAATCCAACCTCTGGAAGCCGACCCTCACCAGGCAACATGACAAACCCCGGGAAGTTTTGCCAAATCAGAACTCCAAGGACGGAGTTGGGCCGGTGGACACTTTCATGGTGGTCCCAACCCCTGCAGCATGACAAGGCCAACACATCAGTTATTTGAAGAAACATGAATGCAGAAGGTACAAAAAGATTAAATGCACTTACCTCTCCCCATTAGGGAAAATCAACCACCTCTGCTCGCGGGTCGCCGGCACGGACGGGAGCCGTGTAGCACCACGCTGGTAGACGTTGCCCCCCTCCTCCCCCTCCTCAAAATCAGTCGGCTCCCCGCCATCATCAGCATGGCCACTCGGCTCCCCGCCATCATCAGCATGGCCACTCGGCTCCTCAGGCTGACCCGACCAGTTACCCCATCCAGACGTGTGCTCCTCCGGGGTCTCGTGGGCCGAAGGCCCGTCGACCCGAGGCTCGTGGGCCGAAGACCCATGGACCGGAGGCTCGTGGACCGGAGTCCGTGCAGCCTCCTCCTCAGACGAGTCCACCCTAGCAGTCACGTGCTCGGGTGAAATAGCTGGGGGAGGCGGCGAGGAAGGCGCCATAAGAGTCACCCTACCTCCTCTCCCGCGACCACGTGCTCCACCTCCTCTCTTCTTCTTACCTTGTCCCCTGCTGGGCACCGCGGTCAACGAAGAAGGGCCCAGCGGTGTCGCCATACTGTCCAGCAACGCTCGGCGGAGAGGTGCGTGTGGGATGGAAGACCTCGCACCACGCGCCGACGAAGAAGGGGCCTCGGCGCGCTCCCGACCAGCGCCCACCATCTTTCAACACTTGCCATGAAAAAGAATAAATGAAATTAGTACAACATAAAAAAAGTACCAACATGAATAATAATATGTATATCACTTAAGTGTATCATCATCAAGTACAACATAAAAAATTGAATACCTGACAGTACTAATAATCTCGATCAGTATCATCAATAAATGCATAATCATCATCATCACTATAATCAATGATGGGCTCATAGGGTTCATTGGCATCAACATGTGCAAGGCCACCTTGACGTAATCGGTCAAGCATTGACAGGTCATCCGCATCAGTAACCTCTTCTTGTTCCGGCTCTTCTTGTTCCTCCTCTAGGGTGATGTCGGATTCATTGTCGCTGTCTACTTATTTGTTTTGGGGTGAAGTATAGCGGTTCTTGAAATGCTTTTTGGAAAGACATTTTTCTTGGAAGAATTCTCCTTCATATGTGTCTGGGTTAATGTGAGGTTCATAATCCTCTTCCTTTGGGGGAGAAAGTCTAGCACATGTCGGCACTTCATAAACGACATCCCAACCTTTCATATTTGGATTAGTTTGGCAGGCCCACAGTAGATAGAATACTTGGGTCGCCTGTTGAGCCGTAATATAGACACCAGGAACATCTAAATGGGTGCTTTGGTTGATTTCAACTAGCCCTATATGTTCATGAGTCCTTCTAGTCTCCTTCGGCTGAAACCAATAACATTTGAAGACTATGACATTCGGTGGGTTTTCACCATAGAACAGAAGTTCATAAATTGCTTCAACTCTCCCATAATACTCGGTACCTCCTTCACCGATAGCAGATACACAACAATTTGTAGACTTTCGGTCGGCCATAGATAGCTCTTTTCCATAGGTATGAAAGCGATACCCGTTGATGTCGTACTTGTCAAATGAGCGGACCTTATAGTCGAAACAATTAGCGACTTGTAATCATGATCGGGGTTCAGTTCATTAGAGCAAGGAGAAAGTTCACTAGATAGACAGGTTGGACAATGAGGGCTTTTACTCTCCCTATCTCGAGTAGGATCATTGAAAAGAAAGAAAAGGAATGGTTTCTTCAACTGGCTTGTGCCACAGCTCATAGCTCGAATCGGGATTGGAAAAACGGAAGGAAAGTAAGGCGCTAGAGCCTCTGATGAGGAAGACCTCGGATCTTTCAGAAGGAATAGGCCTACCTGCTTTAGCTTTTATGGTTCACCGCGGTCTTCTTCTTCCTAGCCCAAGGCGGTTTCTCTCTCAAACTGAGTCAAATCCGTAAAATTGTAATGAAGAGGAAAACAGCGGCTTTGACTCTCTCACCTAACAGGTCGGTATTCATGTCCACCAGAATTGTCTACTGATTGGCTGTAGTTTACTTCCCGATCAGAAGGATCCGAATCCTGTTTAATAAAGACCCATTGCCACCTAGGTATCCTTTATCTTCTCTCGTTCCTCTTTGGACAAAGGTTTCAAACCACCAACTCTTTAGAAATCTCTGAGGAGCATGCATCTGGGTAAAGCAATGAATAGGATGTAGATGAAGCCCGGTATGACTCAACATTTTCACTTTTTGCAAGGTCTGATGATCAACGAGCTAAAAAAAAGGGGGGGTATGCGCGCGGGTACCGGTGCAGTTAATAATTGAGGTCTGTCGACCAGGATCTTATGACTCTTGTCCCTTTCAAACTTAATAGATTAGAGGATTCTAGCGATCCAGGCGAGTAAAATGAAGCAGACGTGGCAGCCGCAGGCAATGATCCAATACCTTTCGTTCTCTTTAGCACTCATTTCTAATTCCTTTAGCTTGGATCTTTTGAATCTGGATAGTTATGAGTACAAAACTCAATAATCTTTCCTAGGATCCCGCGAGGAAGAAGCAAAAGCAGCTGTGGACGATGCTGGAGGCAAGCCTGCAATGTGGGATTATGAAGCCTACTTAGTTCAGAACTTTTGTGATGATGAGCAATCACATGCATACGCAGAACCTAAAATCTTAGGTGGTGTGACCAGATCAAATAAGTTTTGCTGCTTAATGCTCATTTTATTTTGTTTTGGCAAAAGAAAGACATGCTGATGCAAATGATCGAGCGAAGGATTACGTACAAAGATTTCTCCTTGCTTTTCGGTGGTTGCTGAATCCTACTGGGTAGGGTAGACCAAGATGTTTGACTGGAGGACTCTTCCTACTATTCCAGATTCCATTTCAATGGTAGCTTCTTGGTAGACTTACTTTCTATGGTACACAATCCAGTCAATAAACCTGGCTCATAGGACTTTACAAGTGATCGTGCATCTGCCACTCCTATGCCTTCTTTTCCTCGTCCCGATTTGAACTATGTTAATAATTTTGCTAGATCGGACCATAAAATGGAATTGAGCAGGCATCCCTTGGTCCAATAGATATTTCCTTATGTATGATAGAACTTAGGTGCACCCCAACTTGGGGCTAGCGAGCATGTCTCTCATCTTCCTAGTAAGCACGTCCTAGGTGCATTAACGGCTAAACAGTCTCACTATTCGATGAACTAGGGTGGGCCAGGGAACTCGTAGCTTATGCACGCGCACGAGGCATGAAAAAGGAGGAAAGTCATTACATAGGAAAGGATCACACGCCATAGAGGAATTATCATGTTATGCCTGGTAAAGAAGCACACTGACTTCAGAAGAAAGAAAAGAAGTCATCCCAGTCATCTACTATTTTCTGCCACTCAAATCCTGATGGATTGAAGAGGAATGGAGCGAATAGCCAAGTGATAACCAAGAACCCTGAAAGGGCGCGGGAAGAGCCCAAGGTTATCCCAATTCCTATGATCCTCGTAAAAAGAGAGGATGGATTGAGATACCCCTTTGCTAACTCCATAGTTAGGAGAGGTGCGTCTGCGGTGAGCATAAGAAGATTGCCCTGATAATGGAATTCCGGATCCGCCGGGGTGAGTGATTTTCTTAGGACTGTCAAAAGAGCTCAAGTTTGGCTGATAGCGAACTCCACCAAACATGATACCCTCCCTAATGGGAGATTGACCCGAGTATTTAGTCATATTCTTCTTAGGAGGCTCCCTTCAGCTTGTGAATCTATTCTAGGATCAATGCATATACTCAGACAGGTTCGATCTGGCTTAAGCTTCAATCCGTCTAAATAGTGTAGCGAGGGACTGGATAGAATAAAAACCGTTTTTATCTGGGAAGAGCGCCTTTGGAAAACCAAGAAGCAGAATGCAGTGTCTGCTATGATTGCCCCAGATGTAAGTTGGCCTCCCCCAGCCACAGCTATTTTAGCCGATTTTTTCTTTTGGATATGGCAAGTGGTTATAACTGCTAAATACAAATCAATGAATGTACTTGAACTGCCGGTATCAATAAGGGCAATGCCTGTTTGTCCACAACAGTGACCTTGACTGAAAATGTGCCAGCAGTGACCTGCCCCGAAACTGCATGAGCCGAAATATGCATGAGATACTCATTTGGAGGGGAGTCCTGATCCTGTGGGATTTCTTCTTCTTCTTGTACTGCAATCTCTTCTGTGACATCATTTGGTGTGTAAGTTTCCTGCATGACATTGATAGTAGGGATTAACTTGCAGAAGTTTTTGATTGGTCTTTTTCATGTCATG
>NC_041380.1:513349170-513381275 GCF_002162155.2 Triticum dicoccoides
AGACCAAGTTCCCATTTCCTCCGTTCATCCACGAGAATCGATATTCGTTCTTTCCACTTTGAATACGTCAATTCTCATCCGTTACTTGAGATTCAATACGTAAGATACGTCATTTCTCATCCGTAACTTCCATCCGATAAGGGCAATAAAGCCAAGGAAAGCTCATATTTGCGTATCTAAAGGCTTGGTGTGGAGTTTTGGGGAGAGGGCCTGGGTTTCGGGAGATGAAAAAAGCCTACTTTTACAGCTAAGTGATTAGGACTTGATCGAAAAATATTGCTCTCAAAACATGCATTTTTGAGGTAAACTAGAAAAACACTACTTTTGACCCATAGTGGTCCGCACTTTTTCATTGGAAATCGAGTTTCCTTAGGGAAAAAGGACTTGCTAACTTTTGCAGCTATATGAAACGGACTTGCCTACGGCACTTTTGCACCGAAGAAACTAAAAAATAGTCTTTCTCCGCCTAAAAGCAAGGTAGGATTTCTACGAAACAAGTCCGGATAGGTAACTAGGCGGATAGGAAGGATTTCTACGAGCTTCAGTTCATGAATTGAAATATGCATGCATCCCATTCATAAGGAGTAGCTGGCTATCCGTGTGCAACACTCATTTCTTTCTAGGAAGATAAGATCCCGCTCTAAGGCATTGGAGATGCTGGAATATGATACGAAAATACAGATTGATGTTTCTGCTTCTCCTCTCTCGGGAATAGTTTACCGACCGGGCCACCTGTAAATTCTTTAGTTAAAACAGGCCTCGGGAGTAGTCATCCTAGTATCGAAAATCATCTATTTTGCTTTCCGAAGGTAGACAACAGCGTTGATTCTCTGATTATACGATGGCAACATGTATGAAGTCTAGTACCAGATCATATCGGGGATAGCTAGCTCATCAGCAGTTCATTTCTATGTATGGCGAGAAGTCCAACTGTCAAGCATGGCACGATTCCAGAATCATCGCTTGGCTGCTGCTTAGATGAGATGAAACCTGAGCTGACTTCTCTGTTTTAGTACCGGCCAGGCCTGCTTCTTAAGTGAACTCATCCATTCCCTTGTTAGTACAGAAGGAGGCGATATCATGTCAATTCCCTAAAAAACCCGTCTTTTCCAATGATTTAGGGCCCATACCCCAATAATGATGACGAAGAGGTCTTCCTGCTTCAAAAACAGGGCTTCCTAACCCGAGAAAAGAGTGCACATGGAAGTAGTTCCGCTCAATTCTCCAATACGACTTCGGGTGTGACCCCAACCCCACCAAATGGTGATCCTCGAGACCAAAGGGCATTGGACGAGAGAGAAGGAAATCGTCCATAGAGAATCGGAGTATCCGGCCTAGTGATAGTTAGAAAGAGTTGGCCAATACAGAATCTCATGCGCCTCTCATTGATGAACCCCTTTTTCCTTTATCCTCTACTGGTGGCTGATTGATTGAGTGCCGGTCTCACTCATTCTTTATGAGCGGAAGCCATGCACCTATCACCTATAACCGGAGAAGTACTATACGACACGGCACCTTCGGCGAGGACTCAACTCAACAGAGAATGATTTGACAAACATTGATCCATGCTTGGCCTTAGCCTGAGCTCAACTCTGAAAAAGAAAAGAGGAGAATCTCTCTAGCTTGTGGAATCACTTCCCTGGATGCTTAGATAGCTCGAGAAAAGTGCGCCACTTCTCCCTTAGAGCCCATCTATCTAAACGGGTATAAAAACAGAGAAATAGGCTCATTAAGTGAAGTGAGAACAGAACTCGATCTTTGCTAGGCGTGAGAAGAAGATATCGGTCCTTTGGCCATCGGGTAAAGAAATCCTTTGAATGGATCAGTGAGTTCCGGCACGATTGCTGGAACGAACGGAATCTATGGGAACGAGATCTTTCTGTTGGCACGATATCTTTCAGGAACTGCGGTAATCCAATCCTTGAGCTAAGGACGAATGCTTGATTTGCAATCTTTCAAGACGATTTTCTTGTAGCAGATGTAGAATCCAGATTGGCATAACGGGTTCTACGTGAAGTCAGCCATTCGTCATCATTTGAGGGTTCGGGTCGGGATCATGGCCATAAATCGCTACTTTTTCCACTAGAGCGAATAGCATTCTTCGAAACAGGCACGGGACACTAGAGCGAATAGCATTCTTCGAAACAGGCACGCACAAGACTTGAAGCAGAATCAGAGAGTGATCCCTTTCCAACAGACTGATCGAATTCTAGTGATACACTACGCCTGGCACTATTCATCACATTAGTAGTTAAGTTACTCATTTGTTACGAACAAAGAGACGCTAGAGATTCTATGAACTTCAGATCGATGCCATTCACTAATCTCAATCGTCTTTCTATGGATTTCTGGGCCGATGGGCGATAAACCTTAAAAGTAGCTGCTACGGGCTCTGTGGTGCGTCTCAGAGCCCTTCCCCATGGGGGGTTCCCGTTCTGCTAATCTTGCTATCTTCCCCAGGTTTGCTCGTTTCGATTGGAACAAGAAGTCCGTATTGGTATTTCTTGGTATTGGTAGCAGATGTTCAGCGGTAACAAACAGTAGCTGCAAGTAGATCATCTCTCTTTCTTTCGTACAAGTAGATCGTTGGGATGAGATCTGTAGTCTAAGAATCGGTTCATAGGAAAGCACGCCTTGCAGTTGGCATCGGTAGAAGATTTCCGTCTTGTCCCTCGGAGTGGAGCTAGACTCACTTCCTTTGTTCTAGACATTATACGTTACTCACTGAGGAAGAAGGGAGTAAAGTATCTACACTCGTATCGGATCTGGAGATCTGCCCCGGGATGGAAAGGTATCGATCGACCAAGAACTTGTCGAATTTCTTTGACCTTGGAGCCCGTACAAGCTCTTCTTCCACAACCATATGTGACCTCCCCGAGTTTCGAACCCCTCGCCCTCTAAATGTGGATCTCCTCCTCCTCGTTGTTGCCGTGGAGAGACCTCACGTCTAGTTGAAATAGATGCAAGTAAAACTTTCTGACAGCTATGTGAGCACGGATCTTTCCATCATAAGAATAGGGCTCTGGCAATAGATCAAAATCACTAGTCCATTCTGATTCGGAAGATAGGGCTGGGCTGGCAGGTTCTAGTTTGTTCGCACAAGAAAGAGAAAGAAGTGACGGAGCCAGCACTGGACCAAGTAAAGGTGCCGGATATGTCTCAGCTCAGCTTGAAAGGGAATGTGTTTCTGGGGAATCGTACTTTTGATTCTCAGCTAAAGCCCACCCTTGCCCCCGGAAAGGTTCTCATTCCTCACTGGAGAACACGGCTCCACAACGTATTTGGTAGCGGATCCACTTTTCCTTATCTGTTAACGTATACCTTTCCTCTGCCTATGAGCTAGCTAAAGATCCATCGTTATCCTTTCCGGCAATGGAGGCGGAATCAATGGTCATGTCAGGTTTCAAATTCAAAGAGAGATGTCAAGCAAGCGCCGAATCTGAGTACTCAACTTGCCCGACCCGCCTCTTCCACTAGACCTCGTCTTTCAAAGAGCAGCAGCCCTGCAAGCCTAATAGAACCTTGTTTCCCTATTACTTACTTTTGCTTTGAGCGTCGCACTCCAGTGGCTTTCTTTCCTATGGCTTGGATGGGGGTCCTCAACAAGATCTATATCGGTGTCATTATTTACTTATTTAGACGATAGATGATGATAGAGAGCAGACTGGCTCTGAGGAAGAATATCTTAAGTAGTTGAATCCGCTCCGCTAGGTTAAATTGTATGATCTGAATGTAGGAGGACTGCTGCTGGTGACACAATTTCTTTTGGGTTTGAAGAATGAACTCAGAGCTGCAGTGGAAGTGCAGGTGCCTAACTCAATTAGTGAAGCTGCATCTTTTGCTCAATCAAGTGCGGGAAGGAGTTTTGGAGAGAGGCAGGCACTACATGAACAAGAAGGACAGTAACTAGAATTAGAAGTCGGCTGCCCCGCAGCAGCAAGGCTATGTCTCAGTCAAAGTTCGACAGGGGCAAAACAGTTGCTGTCCTAATAGAAGTTCATGTCGATCCAGCCAAGCCAGTGCCATCATTAGAAAGTCCGGCCATTTTAGTTTCAGCCAGTTCAAGTTAGGGCAAGGAGGAAAGGAAGAGAGTAATGCAAGGATGTAAAGAATGAGGCGCTAGAACAGACTGGCCCGCAGGCTTCCAACCTGACACCGCTTTGCTACTTTTCGAAAGAGGAAGAGAAGTTGCTTGTACGAGACTGCGCCTCCCGGCTGGAAACTCCAATGGCATTTTCGGTAAATGAAAGCAAAGCGAAGCTTTACGACCAAGGAGAGATAAGCATATTTTATGAATGATAGAAGGAGTGCTCCCCGAGCACAGGCTCGCTTGGAAGGATAGAGCACCGCAAGACAAGATGGCATATTGAAGGGAAGGCTATGAAAAGAATTCTGGTCTCTCGAACGCCTGGCATACTAATACGAGCCGCATACTTGAATATTAGTGACATATTGGAGGAAAGGAGATTATTGGAATACTAGAGGGAGTTACGCCCATAAGAACTGCTGGCTGTAAACGCGACTTGCTCTGCTCCTCCTAAAACCCTTTTCGATAGTAAGATAGATATAGATCTAAAGGGCCTAGAAGGGCAATCATGGACCGAATAATACACATACTCTGTCTAGATAGACGATTTCTTCTTTCATTTCCACTCAAATAAAAGCACTTTCTTTCAAGCTTATTTGCTTGAAAAAGAGCAAAGCAATTCCAACATAAACTGACACTTTAGGATCCTCTAAGCCTTTCTATAGACCTGTAAGGTACTAAAAACGAAAAACTAGCACTACTAACACAGGCTGAAGAGGATGACCTCGAAAAAGAATACAATTAAAGATGTGGCCTTCCCTCCAAGCACATATATGGATATGGAGCACTCTTTTCCACCCTAAAAAAATAGCCAGAGATGGCTTTCTTTCCGTATCAATAGGTAGCCTTCCTTTCCTATGGCTACTTTCAAATGAAAAGGTCAAAAAAGAACTTGATGTAATAGGCTCACTTCATTAATGCTTTCAAACTCGATTGTAAACTATTCCCACCTAAAAGATAAGCTTACTACTTCAAATAGGTAGATGGAAAGAAAGCCATATTTTCCATCTTATTTATATATTCCATTCCAGCCATTGACAACAACTCACTCTTTTCGAACTGCACTTTGAAAGCCAAACCCAAGAAAGACCATATCAACTACTCTCCAAATAGCAGGATAAAACATGGAATTCAAATGGAAGACAGAAAGAGAAGGCAATTCAAACCTAATGGCCAAACGAATCCAAGACAGAAATACTTATAGCCAGAAAAGAATAACAAGAGAATGAAAACAACTCCATATTCTACTGGCCTGCCTCTCTGATCTACTATCCAACTGCCATGGAAGCACCACTGTTCACCCTAGGCTCACATTCTGGCACTTCGTTCGCTGTGTACTCAAAGGACTTGCTTGTCTTTTGACTCGGGCAAAAACCGCAGGAGTGAATTGACTCGTAATTATACAAACAAATGACCCAGCTGGCCTTCTCCTATCCGGGGAATCATCGGGACATGCTTCACTTAAAGTGATTATACCACATAGTTTAGGGAAGCGAAACCATAGTTCGGGTTAGTTCACGCTAGATTATCGAAGCTTGTAACACCTGTTAGAACACATTAGGAAAGCGCAAAAGATTTCTATTTGGAGTTCGCTCGTTTAGTTGCTCGATCGCTGCCATCCGCATTGGGCTAATTCAAATCCTATGCTCCATGCTCTTGCGGGTTTTCTCCATTTGAACTTGTCCACACTGGCATAACCAGTATCTCCCCGGAACTAAGAGGCATGGATACCCATCTTTATCGATTCAAAGAAATGAATAAGTATCAGCGAGGCGGGGAATACGGGCCCGGTAGAGATAGGGATGATCGGCAAGCGCTACGAGCGGGGCCGATGTTTCGTGTTGTGGGTGGCCATCAGATTGTTCAGCGTGCCCATGCGGATCCTACCAATGTCCTAGACTACAAGTTCGACAAACTTCCGGCTTGGGTCAGGATACAAAGTTACCCGGGATGGGCTTGCCCTCTGGATCACGCTGGGTCCTTGCTTGTTCCAACGTCATGCTAGGAATGTATCACGTGCCCATGCAAACCAAAGGAAAGTAGATACAACTATTACAGATCCTAGTCCTATTTCCCATCAGAACATAAGGGAGTGGGCTTCCTTTGTAACAGCTCTGTTCTGGTCGTGGCTCACCTCACTGGACCAACGCTTCTGGTCGGAAGCTGGTCGATCGCCTGGTCGGCAACCGGCACAACACCTTTGCCAGTGGGATTTCTGTTGGTTTTCGTACTATGCGCAATGAAAGTTTCCAAAAAAGGAGAGCTCTAAAAACAGCGTTCTACGGGGAGAATGTGATTTTTGTATACTTTGACCCCATACTGGCATGAAACTGATCGGAAAAAGGACCTCAAAAACACCCATTTATTAGGGGAATGTGAAAATTGATGGTTTTCGCCCATACTGGCATGAAACTTTCTCTTTTATTGAGCTCAAAAACAGGCAGAGGGAGATCAGAAAAAGTGTCAAATCCAATAGAACAGAGAACGATGGCCCAAACAGAACAGCTTACTTCCTCTATCCGAGTTGGCAATCAATATCAAGATCAGAGCGCGAGAGCAATGAAACGACAAGTCCACCGTCCCTTCACCAGCCAAAGAAAGGAGAAGACTAAGCAGCTCAATAGGGTCTCGAGTATGACTATAGTACCAAAGCTTGGTGCTTCTACCAGTCAAGCAATTACCACGGGTGGATATTCAATAGAAAGCCTACTTGAGTAGGTCAAACAGCGGGGATCTCTCAGTTCCAATGGCTGGATCTCAGAATCGCGTAGATGGGTAGAAGTAATGGGCAAACACACCTAAGTTAGAGATTTCAACTACTACGGTAGTGATGGGGTGCCTGTTTACCTAAGTAGGCCTAGTTCTTTCTATAATGAGCATTCGCGTCCGGGGACTTTGATCCAACTTCAGCCGATGGGGAAACGGCAAGGGATGCACCGGTATCTGGACACGTGATGGACCCAGTAGTAAATATTCCTTTGTGGAAGGCTTTGGTTATACCTGGGTGGCAAAGCGAAGTTTCTGGTGGGTAGGTGTCTAAAACAACCCTCTGCAAGAAAGCACGCCCATATCAATCCTTTAATCGGAGACTAGACTAGCGTTAGGAAGGACAAAGGAGACAGACAGAATTTACATCAGAAAAAAAGGACTTTTTGAAGTTTGAGTGAGGATAATTGTCTTAAATTTCGGAGAATCGGCTGAAAAAACGCGGAATTGTCTTCGCCTTTGTAAGCGAAAATGTCCAGTAAAGCCTATCTCGCTTTTAGCCTTCATGGTGAATGGCCCACCCTTTCTTTGAACCTTGTCAATGATCGAACGAACTTACAGATATGAACTGAGTGCCATTTGATGAGTAAGATCGAACAAGGGAGAGGGATATGGAAAGGATGAAGTAATGAAAGAGGAAGTCATTGCTAGTAGTAACGACTTGTCACGATCCATTGGTTCATATAGAATCCATGTCCTAGGTCTATCAAAAAACATTCTTTTCGCTAAGCGTATATAATAAAATAGAGTGAAAGGGTCCACCCCAAAACCAAGGGGGTACTAACTAACAGCTGAGTCCTCTCCGAACCGCAGGAGATAGTTGCCCATCATACGGCTCACCAACTTCACTTGCCTCTAAGGGGGGCTCGCTCCGGGCAGGTTCGGATCACTTACTATACACGGCCCTACGAAGGGGTTAGGAGCGTTTTCAAGATGATTCTTTCTTTGTCGAGACGAAAAAGGAACCCATCTTTTCGATTGAAAAATGTGAGTCTGTTTTGCCCACTTTATCCATCCCCCTCTATCAAAATGATCAAAAAGGCATTTCAAATGCTTCTTATTCCCGTGTTTGATCTTATCCATCTCTGCCCCGCTTCCATGTGGGCAGAGACCCCTGTAGAGAATGAAGAGGAGCCAAGGATCTTACTCTCAAGAGTGCTTCGATAGGCTCCACTCTCTCCCCTGAATAAGTCAGGCTCCGTTAGCCTGGGCTGAGATGGGGATAACGAGTCGACGATTGAAGCCCCCAATGTTCTGCCAGACACTGGACAGGGGTAAGCTCTGTAAATGTGTAGAGCCAAGTGTGGTGTAGTAGTAGGCACTTCTAGGCCCCTTCCCGGCTACTGGATCACTCCAGTGCTTCGGGTACTACGGACCCTCTGCCATCCATTGCAGCAGAGCCGTTTCATGAGCGGGGGGCCTAAGCTTAGTTCTTTGAATCAAAGGTTTAATGAAATCGAAATCGATTCTTTTTTAGATATCTGGATAGATGGATGGATCTATCTTTCTATTCAGATATCTTTTGCAATCAGCCCCAAATCCTTGATTTGGCCAGGAAACAAAGCACTGCTTTGGGCCCAGGAAGTGAAGGGAATGAGCTCGGCTGCTTCTCCCCCACACTTCTTTATTTCTCCGTGCCCCTTCCGCATGCGCTTCGCGCGCCATTGGCGCTTTGCTCTCCTCTTATTTCTTCATTGGAGGGTTCGGATGGACTTCGCCGTTCTTTCCCAACGAAAATGGAAAGGGCTGTATCACATCGAGATGTCGATTCGTTTTCCGCCCCAAATGAGATGGGGAATTAGTCACCTCTGTCCCTTCATCTTTTTGAAAGGAATCGAGGCCCGGCCCGGCTCGCGTCGTTCCAACAACCGACGGGGAGCACCTCAGTATACGATCGCGCGCAGTAACTGGGAGTCCTATTACACCTAAGGCCAACTTCCATTCACCAAACCCAGGTTCATCTCGTGTAGTGATTGTGGACTCGTACAAGGATATGGAGTCGACGGTTGATGTATCAGACTCGACCCTGTCTTTCGTAGCATGCATTCCCATCTGTGTTGCAACTGATTCGGTAAGCTACGTGTCCGGTGCACGGAAAACTGCCTTCGGTCTCCCAACCTTACTCATGGCAACCTTCCCGCCGCCCAACGACCTATAACGCTAGTCACTACTCCCACTGGGGCTAGGAAGTAAGCCCCACAACCCAAAGCGGCGAAGAACAAATAGAATTTGCTTCAAAAGCCGACTAACGGGGGTATTCCTGCGTATGAGAACATTGTAATGGAGCAGGTCATAGCCGAAATAGGATTCGTTTTGGCTAGAGCGCCCAAATCCGCTATATATTTGACAGGGGTTTGCCGTAATGCTGGAACTATGGCGAATGCATCTATCGTCATTGATGCATAAATAAATATACCAATTAGTAGTGATTGAATTCCTTCTATGGTTCCACATGAGAAACCAGTACGAATATAACCTACATGTCCAATCGAACTATGAGCTAGAGGTCTTTTGACTTTCGTTTGGGCCATGGCAGCCAGTGCTCCTAAGATCATAGAAGCAATGCTGCAGAAAAAGAAGATTTGTTGTAATGTACCCCCATAGGAAGCAACAATAGAAACACGTGACATATTTGCAGAAATAGAGATTTTAGGCGCAATGGAAAGGAATGCTGTCACCGGGGTGGGTGAACCCTCATAGATATCAGGTGCCCACATATATAGAGTCAAAAGAGAGATTGAGTCCGAGGGAGAGGGGGGTTTTCTTGGGGCTCGAGAGATTGAATAGATAGGGCCCCACAAGTTGTTAATTCGCCGCTGGGGAATTCACACAAAAGGGAAGGACTTATTCTCAACGAAAAAAGTGCTCTCTGAACCGAACGTGAAAGTTGTTTTCCATCAGACGGCTGTTCACATAACTCCACTCTCGGCTTGGATTATATATCCATTTGGTCCGCTCTCGGCCATTCCACACGCTGCCAAGCAGAGACGTGGTTATCTGAAGTGGATTCTCTCTTTTGTAGTAGATGCCGAACCTGCTGCTCAGTGGGCGGGCGCAGCAGCTACATGGACCCCTTTCTTTATGTTGTTGCCAGCGCTTTCCCGGGCCGAGCCGGAATTCTTTATTAGAACGTCGGCAGGTAAAGCCCGAAGGAAGGCTGCTATCCCCTCGGCCTTCTTCATTTTCGATGAAAAACAAATCGACATCTCAATCTCCGAAAGCGTTTTCCTTACCCAGCTAATATCCCCCCCTTCGTCGAGCCTTTCCTTTAGTGGTAAGGGATATGCACCTTATCTGAACGTCGGCAGGCATTCCGGAATTCTCCTTTTTTGGCCCCGGGTGAACATAGGCTCAAACATGATTGGAGGGGTCCTAGCTACGCCATGCGTTCAATAAAAAAAAGCAAGCCTCTGGGAAGCTGCAGGGATTACAAAAGGAGGGTGCTTTCCTGTGTTGCACTGAAAAAAGGACAAAGGAGAAGACGCTCTTCGACTTTCTTTCTTCCTCCCGCGCCCGCCTAAGCCCGGCCCGCGTTAGATGGGAAGATTAGCAAAGCGGAAAAAGACAGAGGGAGGGGGAGTTGCATCTTATTCTCTTCGCGAGAACTTCAAGATCGGAGAAGCATTCGGAAGGGGAGAGGCCTTCATTTCGTTGGCAGAAGCAGAAACGATCCAATCCATTCGGGGCTTCGGGGAACCCAAAAACGAACTTTGTTTACTTTTTTCATAGATAGATGATATATATAGGAATAATATATACATCCCTTTAGTTGAGATGTCTATGTATCTATTTTGGAATCATCTCCCGATTCTCTTTTTTTCTAATTCGCACTGCTCTTTCTCTCTAAATTGCATCAAAGAAAATAGA
Organism: Triticum dicoccoides; assembly: GCF_002162155.2. Classification (NCBI taxonomy): domain Eukaryota; kingdom Viridiplantae; phylum Streptophyta; class Magnoliopsida; order Poales; family Poaceae; genus Triticum; species Triticum dicoccoides. Next base: position 513,359,891 of record NC_041380.1, read on the forward strand.
GAGAGAGAGAGAGCAGATGGATCCTATCCCCTATAACGAACACTCATTCCTATCTATTGATAGAAAATAAAGATCTTCGTCACGGACTTTTTCTTTGTTCATTTTTTTTAGATTGGAGGAATTCCTCATATCCAAGGCAGCTCCCCACAAACACCCCACCCATATGACTATGCCCCCTTTTGAATCGACAGTATAGATTGGGCTTCATAGCTACTTTCATTCTAAAGATGAATATTAGTCAATAGGCAGGCTTCTTTCAGTAGCAAACATATTCATTTTCACCGGGCTCCGCGCACCTTTGGTACTTCTGGAGGGCAAGCTGTTTTATAGTGACTTCTTTCTTAGGGTAGGGCGACGAATACTTCCAATTCCGGAAAGGTCATTAGGTCGCCTTTGGAAGCTAAAGCGAAAGTTGTAGAAAGCCGGGAGAAAAAGCGAAAGCTTGCTCGAAACGGCCTATACCCTAACCCTCGGAAGCGAAGACGCAAAGCGTCACTTTTTCAAAAGGAAGGAGTTTTTTCTGACTGAATCCATCCATAAAGCCGCCAAGGAAACGAAGTTCGTTCCCTTTCATCAAGTGGGTAAGGTAGGCAAACCACTTAAGCTTTGCCTTAGACTGACGGAACAAAGCTAAGAAGTAGGCTGAATGGAAAAAGGAAAGGGACAAGGGCGGTCGTCGCTTGGCGCGAAGGCTGCTGGTTCGGTATGGTACTAAAGGTCCTCGGACTTCCAGGCGGTTTTTCTTTTGGGCTGCTGTGAACCCTTGGATCTCGCCAATACAGCCTCCTATGGTTTTCGTTACCGAGATATCTTTTCTTTTTTCCCAGGGATTTTTTGGGTAATCAGCTCCCATGCTGCAAACAGTCAAATCTGAACCTTGTCGCTCTTCTTTCCTCGTGGGCAGGAAGCACACCAGCAGCGTGCGTTGCGTGATTCCACTGTGTTTTTTGCACTTGACTGGGTGGACAGTTGACCGGAAGATAACTTCGATTCGCCCGGCCAGCAGGCGGGCGGCGTGCTTATCTTGTGTGACAACACTACAGAGCGAGTAGCTCTTCTAGTCGGGCAGCTGTGTGACAACACTCCTGAGAAAGCGGCGCTTTTGTGTAACATGCTATGGTCTCAACGCCCTTACGAGGTAGTGATGAGTTTCACGCGCTCTAAGCCCGGCCCGCGCGCAGATAGGAGGATTGGCCGCTATCTGAGCGGTACCACCCACCCTACCCTACTACCTATAGGGGGCCGTCCGTCCTACAGCCGCCCGAAAAGGAACTGCAGTAATCTTGAATAGGAATCCTACAGCGATAAAAAGAATCCCCATAAAAATACCACTAGATCGAGCACCAGTGATTTCGTATCCGGTCAAAATCTTGGCTAATTGATCGAAGTGGGTAGCTCCAGTAGACCCATAGATCATGGAACAAATAGGGTGGGTAGGCCCAACCACCACACTACACGTATAGACGCGAACCCCCCTCCTTACCGTACGTGCGACTCTCACCGCATACGGCTCGCACAAAGACTCCAAAATCCATCCCGAGCTTTTTATTCCACCTCTCCCTCCTCTCCAATCCTCGATCAAACTAGCCTTCCCCAGCAAGAAAACGTATCCGCTTTAGCAACAAAGCGCTCATCCCTTGCTTGTTCTTGAGCGCGCAAGGCGCTCAAGACGGTGATTCTTGCTTAAAAAAGGGCTAAAGCACTCCAGCTTCGAAGCTGGAGTTTGCAACTTCAAAACTACAGGTTTTAGCCCTGCTGCTGGGTGGGCGCTTCCTTCGTCTATTGTATGTCTCGCTTGGCTTCGTCCCGAACCAAGGAGGCATGATGGCGGGCGTGTGCGTGTGCCGACTGCAGAGACTACAAGCCGACGCCGGAAGCGACTCGCTTCTATTCTCGATTGGATATAGATGGAGAATCTCTATAGATCGTCTTTTTTCGACAACCTCTCTAAAACGCATATGAGAAAATTGCACTTCACGGCACGGCAAAAAAAAGAGCTTCGCTCGGTTGGCCCTCCTAGGCTTCCGCCTACTTTCTCTTCTGTTAAGTCTACAACAAGTGGGAGAGGCAGGATTCGAACCTACGTAGAAAACCTTCAACAGATTTACAGTCTGTCGCTTTTGACCGCTCGGCCACTCTCCCCTTCCCGGGGATACGCCCTCCTCAATCAAAGGGTTCCTGAATAAGAAGGATGGCGGCCTTCGTTCTTAAGTTAAGAATAGAAGATGGAACTATTAGATTTGCTAGCGTTCCGGGAGAATAAATAAGGTCATTTAGTAAGTTCATAACAATCCATTTATGTAAAGCAAGGGGCAAAGCTTCTACGACAGCTTCCCCCTCATTGCCATCGTCGGCCTTCCCCAGCTCCCCTCCTTCGTCACTTCTGGCTAAGCATCTTTCGGCGGAGGAAAGGAGGCGACTAGTCGCTTCTGGCGAAGCAGCGAGTTCATGAGCAAGTGAATGAACGAGCAGCGAGTGAAGTGCAACAGTCGTAAGTAAGGCTTGCCATGTTCCTAAAAGGAGTGACCATCTTTTCTTCCCTTCTACTGACACTGAGCGAGCAGCAAGCATAGGCAATAGTTTCCGTAGGGGTGGGGCGCAAGCAAGCGTTTTCAGGCTCCGCTAGCTAGCGTACTCTTCTGCTATCAATGAAACCGAAATAAAAAACCAGTGCCCTTTCGTATAGATCGAGACGCAGTACTTTTTCTTTACTTCTTCCATACTAGGAAGAATGGAAGGAAATCCTTCGATAACACTTCTTCCTTATTTGAAGAAATGATATCCGACGCCCGTGGAAACTCTTTCATTTCAAAAAAGTTCTTCTTCTTAAGAAGCAAATAGCATTTCCTATTGATTTGTCCCCTGGACTAGACCTATGTAGATTCGGAATTATCCGTCACTACGCTGTTCCCAAGGACTAGCAAAATCGAAATAGCGAAATTCTTGGGTCATCTCAATGGGTTCAGAAACCACACGTTTCTATGGATCATCATAGCGTACTTCCACATATCCACTCAGAGGAAAGTCTTTTCGTAATGGATGACCCTCGAAACCATAATCTGTTGATATACGACGTAAATCCGGATGATTGATGGAAGAAACACCAGACATATCCCATACTTCTCGCTCCCACCGGCCGGCTGATGGAAATAGACTGACTACCGGAGATATTCATGTTACTTCGTCTGCACTTGTTTGTACACGAATGCGTGAGTTATACCGAGTACTCAGTAAATTATGGACAACTTCAAATCTTCGTTTTCGAGAGGGATGATTCACTCCGCAAATATCGATCGAAACTTGAACCCTTGTATAGGTATGCCATTTTAGAAAGCACAACAATGGAAATGGGTAGTCAGTATTGGTATAAGATCTACTCCCATGTTCCGATCTTTTCATTTTATGTACCCATTTCTTGGGTAAAATCTCCCAACTATATTGGAAAATGGATTGGTTATCCATAAATGAAAATAAAGAAAGCTTTATTTTGGTTCCGCTTCTTGCTCTAAGCAGAAAGACTTGTCGGAAATTGCCGGTTGGGTTGGTCCGACCAAGAAAGGCATGGGAGTGGAGAGGCAGAAGTGAAAGACTGGCTACCAATAAAGATCCAAAACTGCACACACACTTTTTAGAGTTATGTATCCAGGATCGGCTGCATGCTCTAGTGTTGAATCGGGTATAGAACCCAGGATGCTTGGTTACAATTCCGAATCCGCTAAACCATCGCTCGGGGAAAAGTATTATACAGAGCATTAGTACTTATTCTGATCCTTTCCTTATATTTAGATTCTAGTAGTTTATTTCAGTTGTATTCGTATCCTTACTGCGGTTTTTTTAAGGGTAACAAATAAAAGTATGCAGGTTCTATTTTATTGTTCCGAGACATATGATGATAGCATGCAAAATGCACGTATTATTAAGGAGTTCTGGAACGATTACTGCGCTAAGTTGTTGGATATTGACAAAACGAAAAAGACTTCTAATGTTGATATGTATCAGGATGATGTTAGAAAGTTGTTGATTAATGAAAAGAAGAATCAAAATGGTGTGTTTTCCGATACTGAATTAATAGATTTACAGAATCAAATTGCAAATTGCACAATGAAGTTCGATGAGGATAATCTATTTAAAGTAACTCCTAACATAGTAAAGTTCTTGATTAATAAGGATCAGCCTAACGCTAAGCAATATCTAAAGGGTTGCCTACCAAGTAGCTTACCTATGCTTAAGATGTTTGGTATCTATACGCTTGAGGCTATCATGATTCATGTACTAGGCTTGGTATTCAACACTAGATCCCAACATCTTTGTCATCCTCTCCTCCAACTCCCGCTGCCTCTCCGCCGCCTCCGCCAGAAGTTTCTCTGTTCTATCTCTATCACTCTGTATAGCAGCCTGCAACACCACTCACATGACCATTTGTAATCATTGATGGAAGAGCACAGAATGTAATGGAGAAAGATAGCTGAGTACGTATAACTAACCTTGAAGGCGAGTTGGACTGGCCATTCACGAGGCCTTATCTCAGGAGCGGAGCTCGACTGGCGCGCCTTGATCTCCGGGAGAGTGCTAGGACAATGGATAAGTCCATCTCCCATGGCTATGGAGCCATGGGACCTCCCGCCACCAGATATCATCAGCAGCTCTGTATCAATGGGACCCTGGCTCGGGTTAAAGTCCTCCCCTTTCCTCGCCTTCCCCTGATCTCTATATTGCACGAGCTTGTCGTGGGCGGAGATGTTGGTGAAGTTCTTTGGATCATCGAGGTCAGACGCAGAGAATGCCTTGACTTTCTTGTAAGAGCCAGTGTGGGCCATGGCATGCAGGTCGTACACCTCTGGCACCTTATCCGCCTTATTGTAGCGTTCCTGAAAGAGAGAAACAAAGTAAATTAGTAATTAAAGGGCTAAAACTAGCATGATGAATGAATTGCATGAATCATGAAGCAAACCACATACCCAGTTCAGCCCGTACTGAAATAAGTTGGAGATGCCTTGGTGGTGTGGCACACCTTCCATTTGGGCACGTTTGTCCTTGGCCTCTTTGTGGGTGGCCAGCCATTCTTTTGAGCACCACGGATTGACCAACACCTCCCAACAATCCATCCGATCCGCACACCATCTCGGAGGGGCCTAAGTTAGCAAATAGAAACTTGAGCGCTACGACTATGAATTACTAAATGAAGGAAGTAAGTACAAGGCCTTAAGAATTACCTTCATGTACTGCTCCTTACCCAAGAACTTATCGCGGCACTCCTGCTTGGGCTTCTTGATACCACGCCCGGCGTAGTAGTCTCAAACAGCCTGCACCCGAACCTCATGCCGTAAGTTCTGAAGTAGGAGCTTGCACTCCTTATGGATAACATCTGCCACATCCTCCTCGTATCCCTCCTCACACCTGTAGAATGTCTGCAATCAAATGAGACAATATTGATTAGTACAATTAATAACTAGCTAGTTGAAGATTTTTAATTGTGTAAAGGAGCAATTACCCAGAACTTTCTGATCACCACGTCTGCCCTCGTCTCGCACAAGACACCGTCGATAATCTCACCCGGCGGGGCCGGGGCAGCCAAGTAGTGCTCCCAAGTCAATCCAACCTCTGGAAGCCGACCCTCACCAGGCAACATGACAAACCTCGGGAAGTTTTGCCAAATCAGAACTCCAAGGACGGAGTTGGGCCGGCGGACACTTTCATGGTGGTCCCAACCCCTGCAGCATGACAAGGCCAACACATCAGTTATTTGAAGAAACATGAATGCAGAAGGTACAAAAAGATTAAATGCACTTACCTCTCCCCATCAGGGAAAATCAACCACCTCTGCTCGCGGGTCGTCGGCACGGACGGGAGCCGTGTAGCACCACGCTGGTAGACGTTGCCCCCCTCCTCCCCCTCCTTAAAATCAGTCGGCTCCCCGCCATCATCAGCATGGCCACTCGGCTCCTCAGGCTGACCCGACCAGTTACCCCATCCAGATGTGTGCTCCTCCGGGGTCTCGTGGGCCGAAGGCCCATCGACCCGAGGCTCGTGGGCCGAAGACCCGTGGACCGGAGGCTCGTGGACCGGAGTCCATGCAGCCTCCTCCTCAGACAAGTCCACCCTAGCAGTCACGTGCTCGGGTGAAATAGCTGGGGGAGGCGGCGAGGAAGGCGCCATAAGAGTCACCCTACCTCCTCTCCCGCGACCACGTGCTCCACCTCCTCTCTTCTTCTTACGTCGTCCCCTGCTGGGCACCGCGGTCGACGAAGAAGGGCCCGGCGGTGTCGCCATACTGTCCAGCAACGCTCGGCGGAGAGGTGCGTGTGGGATGGAAGACCTCGCACCACGCGCCGATGAAGAAGGGGCCTCGGCGCGCTCCCGACCAGCGCCCACCATCTTTCAACACCTGCCATGACAAAGAATAAACGAAATTAGTACAACATAAAAAAAAGTACCGACATGAATAATAATATGTATATCACTTAAGTGTATCATCATCAAGTACAACATAAAAAATTGAATACCTGACAGTACTAATAATCTCGATCAGTATCATCAATAAATGCATAATCATCATCATCACTATAATCAATGATGGGCTCATAGGGTTCATTGGCATCAACATGTGCAAGGCCACCTTGACGTAATCGGTCAAGCATTGACAGGTCATCCGCATCAGTAACCTCTTCTTGTTCCGGCTCTTCTTGTTCCTCCTCTAGGGTGATGTCGGATTCATTGTCGCTGTCTACTTATTTGTTTTGGGGTGAAGTATAGCGGTTCTTGAAACGCTTTTTGGAAAGACGTTTTTCTTGGAAGAATTCTCCTTCATATGTGTCTGGGTTAATGTGAGGTTCATAATCCTCTTCCTTTGGGGGAGAAAGTCTAGCACGTGTCGGCACTTCATAAACGACATCCCAACCTTTCATATTTGGATTAGTTTGGCAGGCCCACAGTAGATAGAATACTTGGGTCACCTGTTGAGCCGTAATATAGACACCAGGAACATCTAAATGGGTGCTTTGGTTGATTTCAACTAGCCCTATATGTTCATGAGTCCTTCTAGTCTCCTTCGGCTGAAACCAATAACATTTGAAGACTATGACATTCGGTGGGGTTTCACCATAGAACAGAAGTTCATAAATTGCTTCAACTCTCCCATAATACTCGGTACCTCCTTCGCCGATAGCAGATACACAACAATTTGTAGACTTTCGGTCGGCCATAGATAGCTCTTTGCCATAGGTATGAAAGCGATACCCGTTGATGTCGTACTTGTCAAATGAGCGGACCTTATAGTCGAAACAATTAGCGACTTGTCTCAATTCGGCGTCCATAGACTCTGAATTAGCCTACAAGTTTAATATGAAAGGATTGTTGCATTACACACAAATTAGCGAATGAAATGAAATTGTCTAATAAAAATTACCGTTTGTTTGAACCAAGAGATGAAACCGGGATAGCCGCCTCCTTGCTTTGCGAGAAGCTCATACTCTTCGACGGAATCCTTTTGGATCTCCGCTCCATACAAGAATATGGCGACGTATCGACTGTATGACATATCCAGGAATAAGAGCAGTTCAAAGGAAATAGAAGTTGCGAAACAATGTACCGAGAACTTACTCGATGTACGGCCGCACTTCTATCAGGTTGTTGAAGATATACAACGAAATGGTCCGCCATTCTTCGTTATCCAAAGATACTGGATGTGAAACACTAGCTGGTGCGAGATTCCCTTTGTATAGGCTAAGGTTGGATCCACCCTTTTTAGGGTCCTCAGCATTGTACCGAGGCTTCGGATTATGCAAATGACGATTTTTGGCTTCGTAGTGTGCTGTTACGAAGTTTGCCGCCTCCTCTGTGATGAATGCCTCAGCCATCGATGCTTCAATTCTACGTTTATTTTTACATTTTTCTCGAAACGTCTTCTGCATCCTCCCAGTTGGGTAGCACCAACGATTTTGCACGCCCCCCCCCCAATCTTGCCTCGGTCGGGAGATGCAAAATCAAATGCTGCATTGGATTAAAGAAGCCCGGGGAAAAAATCTTCTCTTACTTGCAGATCAACTCCAGCGCCAACTCTTCCATTTCTTCTAGCACGCCAGGTGATAGTTCTTTCGCACAAAGAACACGGAAGAAATAGCTGAGTTCTGCCAGTACTAGCCATTCATCCTCAGGGATGAAGCCACGCAACATCACCGGCATTACCCGCTCAATCTGTAACATCCCAAATTTTCAATTTGGAATGTTATACATTAGATCATCAATGCATATCATATTTTATTTTTGCATTTTGGTTGATCCTAGAAAATTCTACGCAACTCAAGGACCCATGGAGAGAGTTGGGGATTTCGTTATTTTCATATTTGAGTTTTCTCAAATTTTGAGAATAGGATCATTTGATTTTATTTATTTTATCATCAATTTTTTCTATTACAAAAATATGAGAGAGGGAATAAAATGATTTTCCCAAAATAGAGAACTATTGAGGATTTAATAATACATCAAAAAAATTTATTTCGGAGTTTTTCGGTGTTTTATTTGAATTTAGGAAAAATGTGCGTTTTTCAAAATTGCATTTAGGCCCCAAATAAATGTTCACTTTGTCGGGCTTGATTTTAGAAGCCCGGGAAAAATTATTTCGGGATTTTTGGAGTCCGTTTAGTATTTTTTTTCATTTTTTTTCCAAGCGGAAATAAATAATAATAAAAAATGAACCGACCTAACGGGCCGTGTCCGACTAGGACTCTGGCCCGACTAGGCTTTATAAGCCGAGGCCCAGCCCCAGGGAACCCTAGCCGCCCCAGCCCCAACCCTAGCCGCCGCCCGGTCCCGCCGCTGCCGCCGCCGCCGCTACCCGCCGCCCCACGCCGCTGTCGCCGGACGCTGCCGCTGCCGAGGTTCGCCGCTGCGCCTTGTTTTTCGTGCCTTCGGTTAAAAAAACCGATTGGTTTTCGTCGGTTTAATAGATTCGTTTTTTTAAATAGATCGGTTTTCCGGTTTATTTTTTTTAGCGAGCGTTCGTCGTTTTTCTTTTTCTCGGATTAAATCCGCGATTTTTCTGATCGCGATTCCTGATCCGATTTTTGTTTTAGTTTAACTTTTCGCTCGTTTATCGGAATCAGGCGATTCAAGCACCTAGAGTTTCGTCTCGAAACCCTCTATCCGTTTAACCAACGTAAGCAAGATTTTGCTACTGTAAAATTTGCCCTAGATCCAGATTACTAGAACGAAGTTGTTTTCTTCCGCCGTTTGACTTTTGTTGCTTCGTTCGATTTGATTCTTTTTGCCAACCGGAGTTCTTAAGTTGAACCTTTTGGTCATATCTCTTATTTGAGTTTTACGTGTGCATTAGTTGAGTACTTATTGTATGCTTGTTTGTTTGTCTGCGTTAGAGTATCCGGAGTGCGCCGCCTGTTACTTTGAATCGCTAGGTTTCCCGGATCATCAACAAGGCAAGTAACACTTTGATCATACCTTTTCTACTACCCAGTTTTATTGCATTAGACCAATCCTCACACATTGCATGATTAGGATCTAATTAAATTGTGGGATGGGAAGTAGATGAGGTAGTACCTATTACCTGTTTATTATCAAACCTTTGGGAGTTACTTCTACGTTTTCTTATTATGCCATGCTATGCTAGTAGACGTGGATTGGGTGAGTCATATCCATGACAGATGTGAGGTTGATAATTAATGGTTTATCTAATGTGGCAACTTAAACACACATCTGGGTGGATTGAGGCACCTGGGTATTCCAGGACTTGCCTGTTTTCTTTTGGACCGCCACCCAGGCTCAAAGGGATCATGAGACTATTCATACTAGAAACTTCCGTGTGCAGGCACAAGCTATTATGGGCTCTAGCATAGTTGACTAAGTTGCGCGAACTCTTACAGTGGTAGACTAGCAGATGTAGGGGGTGTAGGTGGTACGGTCTACCCGATCGTAAGGTGCTAGCGCTACTAAAAGACTATGTCTCGGTCATCCGTCTTCTCAAACACCATGTAGTGCGAGAAAACAAACGGAGGCGATCGAGTCTTGTGGGAAAAAGTGCGCAAACCTCTACAGAGTGTAACAAACTAATCATGGTTAGCCGTGTCCCCGGTTATGGACATCTTGAGTATCTAGTACTTGGATTATCATGTGAATCTCAACATGTTACTCTAAATTAATTTCGTTGGGTTATGTTTAATGATGATGCTTAATTGGGATTGAGAATGCTGTCAACCATTCTCAATGTTTAACAACCACCTTGATAGTAATTAAAATTTTATTCCTTTGAAGTAGGGAAAAATTGGCTTTATGCAAAACTGTAACCATAGAGCATTCCACCAGCCAAATATGCATATAGTATAGCGGTTTCATTTCATTACTCTCTATGTGTTACCTTGCTAGCATATTCCATGTGCTTACCCGTTTTCGGGCAGCAACGTTAATGTTGCAGACTTTTCAGACGATGATTAAGGAGTTTTTAGGTCGTGGTTCTATACTCAGTGATGCCGTTGGAGTTGATGGACTCACTTATCTTCCAAGCCTTCCGCTGTTATCGTTATTAGATGGCCTTAAGCCATATTTATTGTAATAGGTTCTCTTTTGAGACATTCGATGTAATAAGTGTGTGATTTCTACTCTGCTATAAATCCTCCGAGTACTATGTGGTGTCAGCATTACTGATTCAGGGATGACACCGGAGCACAGAGATCAGACTGTTTGAGGTCTGGTCGCTACAGAGATGGTATCAGAGCACACGCTGACTGTAGGACATGACCACTAAGCTAAAGACCTAGATCACTCTCTTCTCTTCTGACCTCTCATCTTTTCTATTCTTTAGGATGGCGGATGCAAGGAACAAGTTTACGCAACCGGATGAAGATGCACCCTTTGGACGCCACTTGAAGGAAGTCACTAGATACCTGAACATAGGAGTACCAAGCTTCACGGGAACCTACAACGCCACTTTACCTGAAGAAGAGCGCTGGATGATTCAATTTCAAGTTCCAAGAAGAACGTTCATGCCAGTCACTGAGCCCATAGAGTTTTCTTTTGATGCACCAACTTGGAGTCTAGGAAAGAGCATGGCAGCTCACATCTCCATGGGACGCATTGGAGAAGTCTACCGCAAGGATCTCAAGGATACTATCTACCAGATTTGTGGGCGCCGAGATGAACACTGGGAGATGATCAGCACCAGGAATGATAGATCAATTGCAGCTTTTATCCAAGAGCTAAACCAGCACATTCAACGACAGGAGAACCAGATGTGCCCGACATGATAGATCTGCAGAAGGCTAAGACCAGAATCAAGGAACTGGGCGAAGAACTCAAGGCTACACGTGAAGATTATGAAGAGGAAATTGAAGTATTGGTGGATAAGAATGCCGACCTAACAAAGAAGATTGGAATATTTATGGGAGGCCCGACGCCAGTAGAGGAAGACGAAGAACCCAAGGAGATTAGCCCGGAATACTACATCATCATCGACGGCACCAACTCGGAAGCAGATAGTAGCGATGATGACTATGTTGATGAAGCTGGAGCAGATATTATGGAGTCAACAACCATAGAATATTTCTAATAGACCACCTCACCACTAGTAGTAGTCCACCATGTAAATATAGTAGTCTGAGCACTTTTGCGATAGTTAGATCGATTGTATGCCTTTGGTTGATTGATTGAAGTGAATTGTTTGCTTTTGCCTCATGTGCATATGGGTAGTGTTTTCTCTTTAGACCCTCTCTATTCTTATATCTCATCTTTTCTAAACCCTCAGATGCCTCCGAGACGTGACCCCGGATTTGCCTTTCCACCGGAGCTCACCCAGTTGATCCAGCAGCAGAACAGATTGATGTAGTTGCTAGTCCAGAATCAGAATCAGGGGAACAACAACAACAACCCACCACCACCACCACCACCTGTTGACCACTTAGCCCGTTTTCTTAGGCTGAATCCGCCGGTGTTTTCCAGTAGCACCGAGCCGATAGTAGCAGATGATTGGCTCCGCAAGACAGCTAGGGAGTTGACCACAGCATGATGCATAGATGCGGAGAAGGTGAAGTTCGCCGCACATCAGTTAGAAGGACCCGCAGCATCATGGTGGGAGAATTTCACAGCCACCTTCCTAGTCGACACTGTCACATGGGACCAGTTTCAGCAGGCTTTCCGTACTGCCCATGTTTCAGCAGGAGCTATGGCCATGAAGAAGCGTGAGTTTTGTAACTTGCGCCAAGGAGGACGGACAGTTGGCCAGTATGTGGAGGAGTTTAGTAAGCTAGCACGTTATGCCCCAGATGACGTTGCTACGGATGCAGCTAAACAAAAGAAGTTTCTGGAAGGACTGAATTATGAGTTGAGCATGTAGTTGATGGTAGCCACCTTCAACAACTGCCAGGAGTTGGTAGATTGTGCTCTTATGATTGAAGGGAAGCAGCAGCAAATTGAGAATCGCAAGAGGAAGTATGGACAAGGAAAGTACAATTCAGGAGCTCAACAGAAGCCACGTTTTACCCCTAGACCGGGAGGACATTTTCAGCATACCTATGGGGGAGGTAGCTCGCACAATCACAATGGCACTAAGAATGGTAATGGCAATGGAGGAAGCAACGGCCAGAACCACACCAACCCATCAACCCCAGCCAAGAAGGACTTGAGCCAAGTCACTTGCTATAAGTGTTCGAAGCCAGGACATTATGCCAATGAATGTCCTAAAGGCCAAAATGGCAATGGAAGTTCTGGGAAGAAGCCGAACCCTTTCAACAGGGGACAGGTGAACCACGTTAGCATGGAGGAGGTTGAAGCTCAGCCCGATGCAGTAATAGGTAAGTTTTTGGTTAAGTCATTTACTGCACTCATTCTTTTTTATACTGGTGCATCACATTCATACATCTCAAGGGGGTTTGTGGATAAGTATAACCTACCAACCCAAGCCCTTAGGTCACCCATGTTAGTAACCTCGCCAGGAGCAGAGTATGTGGCTAGTCTATGGTGTGATCGGTTACCATTAAGGATTGGTAACTATGTTTTTCCCTCAGACCTAGTAGTATTGGAATCTCAAAGATTGGGTGTGATATTAGGCATGGATTGGTTATCAAAGTATGAAGGGAATATTGAGTGTGCTAGTAAGTCAATTTTGCTTACCACACCAGAAGGGAGAAGGATCAAGTATGTATCCTGGCATGTGCCAAAGAGGACCCAAGTAAATTGCCTAACAGGAGTTGTGCAGGAGGAAGTACCAGTGGTAAGGGATTTCCCTGATGTATTTCCAGAAGAGTTGCCAGGCATGCCACCAGATAGAGATATTGAGTTTTTGATTGAGCTATTGCCAGGCACTGGGCCAATGTCAAAGAGACCATATAGGATGCCAGCAAAGGATTTGGTGGAAATTAAGAAGTAGATTAAGGAGTTACTGGATAGGGATATATTCGCCCAAGTTCTTTGCCTTGGGGATCGCCAGTACTTCTAGTGGAGAAGAAGGATGGATCGTTAAGGATGGTTGTTGATTATCGAGGATTGAATGAAGTACCGATCAAGAACAAGTACCCACTACCAATGATCAACGATCTGTTTGATCGATTGCAAGGAGCTAAAGTATTTTCCAAGATCGATTTGCGATCAGGATACCACCAGTTGAAGATTCGAGAACAGGATATTCCGAAGACAGCTTTTACCACCAGGTATGGGCTATATGAGTATACCGTTATGTCATTTGGTCTGACTAACGCACCTGCCTATTTTATGAACATGATGAACAAAGTGTTTATGGAGTTTTTGGATAAGTTCGTCGTAGTGTTCATTGATGATATCCTGGTATATTCGAAGAATGAAGAGGAGCATAAGGAGCATTTGCGTTTGGTACTTGGAAAGCTCAGAGAATACCAATTATATGCCAAGTTCAACAAATGTGAGTTTTGGTTGAAGGAAGTAGGATTCCTCGGACACGTTATATCCGGAGAATGTATAGCAGTAGATCCCGCTAAAGTTGAAACCGTGACCAAGTGGGAAGCCCCAACAACAGTTGGAGAGATCCGGAGTTTTCTTGGACTCGCAGGATACTACCGGAGGTTTATTGAGAATTTCTCAAAGATTGCGAAGCCTATGACGGAGTTGTTGAAGAAAGATACCAAGTTCATATGGATGGAGGAGTGTGAGGCTAGTTTTCAGGAGTTGAAGAAACGCTTGGTTACCTCACCAGTGTTGATTTTGCCAGACCAGACCAAAGATTATGAGGTGTATTGTGACGCTTCACATCGAGGACTTGGAGCAGTGCTTATGCAGGAAGGGAGAGTTGTTTCATATGCCTCAAGACAACTGAAGCCCCATGAGTTGAATTATGCCACGCATGATTTGGAGTTAGCAGTCGTAGTGCATGCATTGAAGACATGGAGACATTTCCTCATTGGAAACCATTGTGAGGTGTACACGGATCATAAGAGTTTGAAGTACATTTTCACAAAGAAGGAGTTGAATCTCAGACAAAGGAGATGGTTGGAGCTTATCAAAGATTATGATATGAAATTGCACTATCACCCCGGAAAGGCTAATGTAGTAGCATACGCGTTAAGCTGTAAGAGCCATGTCAATACGCTAATGATGGGAGGGATACCCAAGGAGTTAGCAGAAAATCTTCGTGAACTATGTGTGGAAATAGTTCCGAGAGGCTATGTAGCAGCACTAGAGATTCAGTCAACTTTGATGGATAGAATCAGAGAAGCTCAGAAAACTGACAAAGAGATTGTCGCTATAAAGGAGAAACTGAGCAAAGGAAAAGCTAAAGGATTTCGTGAGGATGAGCACGATACCCTATGGTTTGAAGACCGTGTTTACGTGCCCAATAACCCGGAGATCAGGAAGTTGATTTTGCAAGAGGCACACGATTCACCGTATTCAATTCACCCAAGAAATACCAATATGTATTTGGATTTGAAGGATATTTTCTGGTGGACAGGAATGAAGAAGGATATTGCGGAGTATGTAGCAGTTTGTGATGTATGCCAGAGAGTAAAGGCAGAGCATCAGAAGCCATTAGGATTGTTACAACCATTGCCGATACCCGAATGGAAGTGGGATAAGTTAGGCATGGATTTTATCACGGGATTGCCCATGACTCATTCAGGCTATGACTCAATTTGGGTTGTAGTTGATCGATTGACGAAAGTAGCTCATTTCATCCCAGTAAAGACCACTTACACCAGTGCTAAGTTGGCAAAGATATATATGACCAGAATAGTATGTCTGCATGGAGTTCCGAGGAGTATCGTATCAGATAGAGGAACCCAGTTTACCTCAAAGTTCTGGAAGCAGTTGCACGAAACTTTGGGTACCAGGCTAGAATTCAGTACAACTTTTCATGCATAGACAGATGGACAGACCGAGAGAGTAAATCAGATTTTGGAGGATATGCTGAGAGCTTGTGCGCTAGATTATGGATCTAGTTGGGACGATAATTTGGACCTGACTTGATTAAAGAGTCTGAACAAAAGGTGAAATTGATTCGCGATAGGCTCAAGATAGCCCAGTCCAGACAGAAGAGTTATGCAGATTCTAAACGCAAGGAGACAGTTTACAAAGTCGGAGATAGAGCTTATCTTCGAGTATCTCCACTTTGGGGAACAAAGCATTTTGGAGTTAAAGGGAAGTTAGCGCCACGATTTGTAGGACCATATCGAGTTTTGGAACGTATGGGAGAAGTGGCCTACAAGTTGGAATTGCCCGAAGGATTGTCAGGAGTACATGATGTGTTCCATGTTTCTCAGTTAAAGAAGTGTCACACGGAGATGGCTGACGTACCGTTGAGAGATACAGTGCCTTTGGAAACTATTCAGTTGGATAACGATTTGACCTACGAGGAGAAACCAGTTAAGATCCTCGATTTTGCCAGCCGAGTTACTCACAGCAAGGTTATCAAATTTTGCAAAGTTTAGTGGAGCCACCACACGAAGGATGAAGCCACCTGGGAGCGAGAGGAAGATTTGCTCAAAGACCACCCTCACCTATTTTCTAGCCAACCCGAATCTCGAGGGCGAGATTCATCTTAAGGGGGGTAGGTTTGTAACATCCCAAATTTTTAATTTGGAATGTTATACATTAGATCATCATTGCATATCATATTTCATTTTTGCATTTTGGTTGATCCTAGAAAATTCTACGCAACTCAAGGACCCATGGAGAGAGTTGGGGATTTCGTTATTTTCATATTTGAGTTTTCTCAAATTTTGAGAATAGGATCATTTGATTTTATTTATTTTATCATCAATTATTTCTATTACAAAAATATGAGAGAGGGAATAAAATGACTTTCCCAAAATAGGGAAATATTGAGGATTTAATAATAAAATCAAACAAGATTTTATTTCGGAGTTTTTCGGTGTTTTATTTGAATTTAGGAAAAATGTGCGTTTTTCAAAATTGCATTTAGGCCCCAAATAAATGTTCACTTTGTCGGGCGTGATTTTCGAAGCCCGGGAAAATTTATTTCGGGATTTTTGGAGTTCGTTTAGTATTTTCTTTTATTTTTTTCCAAGCGGAAATAAATAAAAAAATGAACCGACCTAACGGGTCGTGTCCGACTAGGACTCTGGCCCGACTAGGCTTTATAAGCCGAGGCCTAGCCCCGGGGAACCCTAGCCGCCCCAGCCCCAACCCTAGCCGCCGCCCGGTCCCGCCGCCGCCGCCGCTGCCGCCGCCCGCCCGCGCCGCCGCCGCCGCTGCCCGCCGCCGCGCCGCCGTCGCCGGACGCCGCCGCCGCCGAGGTTCGCCGCCGCGCCTCGTTTTTCGTGCCTTCGGTTCAAAAAAACCGATCGGTTTTCGTCAGTTTAATAGATTCGGTTTTTTTAAATAGATCGATTTTTCCGGTTTATTTTTTTAGCGAGTGTTCGTCGTTTTTCTTTTTCGGATTAAATCCGCGATTTTTCTGATCGCGATTCCTGATCCGATTTTTGTTTTAGTTTAACTTTTCGCTCGTTTATCGGAATCAGGCGATTCAAGCGCCTAGAGTTTCGTCTCGAAACCCTCTATCCCAACGTAAACAAGATTTTGCTACTGTAAAATTTGCCCTAGATCCAGATTACTAGAACGAAGTTGTTTTCTTCCACCGTTTGACTTTCGTTGCTTCATTCGATTTGATTCTTTTTGCCAACCGGAGTTCTTAAGTTGAACTTTCTAGTTAGATCTCTTATTTGAGTTTTACCTGTGCATTAGTTGAGTACTTATTGTATACTTGTTTGTTTGTCTGCGATAGAGTATCCGGAGTGCGCCGCCTATTACTTTGAATCGCTAGGTTTCCCGGATCATCAGCAAGGCAAGTAACACTTTGACCATACCTTTTCTACTACCCAGTTTTATTGCATTATATCAATCCTCACACATTGCATGATTAGAATCTAATTAAATTGTGGGATGGGAAGTAGATGAGGTAGTACCTATTACCTGTTTATTATCAAACCTTTGGGAGTTACTTCTAAGTTTGCTTATTATGCCATGCTATGCTAGTAGACGTGGATTGGGTGAGTGATATCCATGATAGATGTGAGGTTGATAATTAATGGTTTATCTAAGGTGGCAACTTAAACACACATCTAGGTGGATTGAGGCACCTGGGTATTCCAGGACTTGCCTGTTTTCTTTTGGACCGCCACCCAGGCTCAAAGGGATCATGAGACTATTCATACTAGAAACTTCCGTGTGCAGCCACAAGCTATTATGGGCTCTAGCATAGTTGACTAAGTTGTGAGAACTCTTACAGTGGTAGACTAGCAGATGTAGGGGATGTAGGTGGTACGGTCTACCCGATCGTAAGGTGCTAGCGCCACTGAAAGACTATGTCTCAGTCATCCGTCTTCTCAAACACCATGTAGTGCGAGAAAACAAACGGAGGCGATCGAGTCTTGTGGGGAAAAGTGCGCAAACCTCTGCAGAGTGTAACAAACTAATCATGGTTAGCCGTGTCCCCAGTTATGGACATCTTGAGTATCTAGTACTTGGATTATCATGTGAATCTCAACATGTTACTCTAAATTAATTTCGTTGGGTTATGTTTAATGATGATGCTTAATTGGGATTGAGAATGCTGTCAACCATTCTCAATGTTTAACAACCACCTTGATAGTAATTAAAATTTTATTACTTTGAAGTAGGGAAAAATTGGCTTTACGCAAAACTGTAACCATAGAGCTTTCCACCAGCCAAATATGCATATAGTATAGCTGTTTCTTTCCATTACTCTCTATGTGTTACCTTGCCAGCATATTCCATGTGTTGACTCGTTTTCGGGCTGCAACGTTAATGTTGCAGACTTTTCAGACGGTGATTAAGGAGTTTTTAGGTCGTGGTTCTATACTCAATGATGCCGTTGGAGTTGATGGACTCACTTATCTTCCAA
Organism: Triticum dicoccoides; assembly: GCF_002162155.2. Classification (NCBI taxonomy): domain Eukaryota; kingdom Viridiplantae; phylum Streptophyta; class Magnoliopsida; order Poales; family Poaceae; genus Triticum; species Triticum dicoccoides. The sequence goes on from NC_041380.1 coordinate 513,378,243, forward strand.
CCCTTCCGCTGTTATCGTTATTAGATGGCCTTAAGCCATATTTATTGTAATAAGTTCTCTTTTGAGACATTCGATGTAATAAGTGTATGATTGCTACTCTCCTATAAATCCTCCGAGTACTGTGTGGTGTCAGCATTACTGATCTAGGGATGACACCGGAGCACAGAGATCAGACTGTTTGAGGTCTGGTCGCTACACAATCCATATGTGCCAATCATGACTCTTGAGACCAAATATCTTTAGTTTATCAAGATTCGCTCCCCTCTTTAGATTCGCTGCATACCCATCGGGGAACGTCAATTGCTGTTGCACCCACAAGATAATTTCCCTCATAGCTGGCCTTCCAAGATTGAACCATGCCTTTGGCTTCGTCCAATTCTGCTTTCCTTTCGGTTCTTTCATGTTTTGTAACGACCTATCACATAGCGCCTCCAGATCGACTCTAGCCTTAGTATTATCCTTTGACTTCCCATCTATGCCGAACAATGTACCAAAAATTGCCTCGGCGATATTCTTCTCAGTGTGCATCACGTCGATGTTGTGTGGGCAAAGGAGGTCTTTGAAGTAAGGCAGATCCCATAAGCATGTTTTGTGAGTCCACGCGTGCTTAGTATTATACCCCTTGAAGTACCCTGGACGTTGTGGATCTGGCTCGAGAGCGTTTAACTGATCCAGGGTCTGTTGGCCTGTCAATGCAGGTGGTGCAGAGTTTTTGACAACTCTACCCCTGATGAAGTTCTTCTTGTCTTTCCTGAACTTATGGCGAGGATCCAGGAACTGTCTATGCATGTCGAAGCAAGAAAACTTGCGTCCGGCCTGAAGCCAACGAAACTCAAGAGCTCCCTTGCATGTGGGGCACGGGAACCTTCCATGCACACACCAGCCAATGAATAGCACATACGCTGGCAAGTCATGCGTCGAGTACATGTACCAGACACGCATTATGAAGTTCTGTTTGCTATAGGCGTCGTATGTCTTGAACCCATTATCCCAGGCTTCTTGCAATTCGTCCTTAAGCGGCTGCATGTACACATTCATATTTTCCCCCGGATAGTTGGGCCCTGGAATTATCAACGTCAGGAAAATGTTCTTTCTTTGCATAATCTGTCCGGGGGGAGATTCAGTGGAAAGACAAATACGGGCCAACAACTGTATTGGGTTGCCGTCATACCAAACACACTGAACCCATCCGTGCTGATGCCGACTCAAGGATGCCTCGAATCTGCCGCTTTCTCAGCATGTAATTCATCAAACTTTTTCCACGCAACACCATCCGATGTGTGTACCATCATCAGATTCCCATCTGCATCTAGTTCGGTTCTTTTGCCTGTTTTGTGCCATGTCATCTGTCTGGCCGTCTCTTCGACCATGAAAAGACGTTGAAGTCTTGGTACGATTGGCATATACCGAAGAACACTAACGGGGATTTTGGTCTGTGTCTTCTCACCCATACCGTTGTCTATCACAATATACCTGGAAGACTTGCAAATGGGACAATAGTTCAAGTCCGCATAGTCAAGCCTAAATAAGGCACATCCTTTCTCACAGGCATGTATCTTCTCATAGGGCATCTTCAGTGCATGGAGGATTTTGTCCGATTGGTACAGGTTTGCAGGCATTACATGGCCTTTGGGTAGAAAGCGTCCAAATACTGTCATAATTGCGTCATAGCATTCTCTACCCAAGTTGAACTGAGCCTTCAGAGCCATTACTTGTGAGATGGCATCCAACTGACAAAGCTCAGTGTGCTCGTGAAGCGGACGTTTTGAAGACTCCTACATTTCATTGAAGGCCTTTGCAGATTCCTCCATCTCCTCGTCCGAATCCCGAGCATCATCATAGTCTTACACCATGTTTTCCATCCCGGTACCATGCTCGTCGGTGCAACGACGATCCACCTCAGCTCGGTCACGTTGGGCAGACTCACCATGAAATGCCCACACAGTATAATCGGGCGTAAAACCACTCTTTTGCAGGTGTTTGCCCATTTCAGCCTCTGTCCTCTTTTCCCAATTGCCGCACCGGAAACAGGGGCACCAGGTTTTCTTCTGGCCATTTGCAAATGCGGCTTGCACAAAGCCCTTGGTTTTTGTGAACCATTCAGCGCTCCATTTGTTCTGACCAGTGTGACTGGTATACATCCACGCACGATCACTCATCTTGACTTTCAGAGCTACTGGACACACAACAATTATATATGTAATTCACCATGTATATATTCATCAGTTGATCTACTTTGTCAATTTTATTACGTCCATGCAACCTACACTCTAATAGGTAATGATAGGTCCTAATCCCACCCGTGTATGTGTAGATTGGGTTCATTTTCCCATGCTATGCTCCGGATCCGACGCAACATTTTGGCAGCACCTCCCCGCTGTTCTCCTGATACACGTCTCTGCAATAAACAGAGAGGATGTGTACCCGGAGAACAACAGGGGAGGCACTGATGAAATTTATGCGTCGGATCCAGAGCAAAGCATATGGGAAAACGAACCCAATCTACACATACTCGGGTTGTCCATGGATAGCGTTGGACAATTCGAAAGAATCAAGGTTATAGATATGCAAATGCATGCATATTTATAACTATGACGCTTTCGAATGGGAGACACATATTGGTTACGCATACTGATGATTCAAGACACATATATAGCTAGCTATCAAGTTTCATCGGAATAGATCAAATAATTAATGGGGGAGCATGACATGTCATTTGTGCTCACCCACGAACGAAGGGGCAGAGCTCGTCAAACGCACGGCGAGGTCGTCGAACACCAAACCTCGCAGCGATGAAACAACTGCACATTTAAAATTACCCGATCAACACAATTATATATGATGTTTTTCATAACAAAATCGAAAAATATATGACCTAACTAATAATTCACAAATATATGACCCCCTCGGAGGTGTCGGGGGTCGTGTCGGTGTCGGGGTGCCAAAGAACACCTTTTCGGGAGGTGTCGGGGGTCGAGGTGTCGTGTCGGTGTCGGGGTGCCGTGTCGAGGTCGGGGTGTTGTTTCCGGGTCG